>NC_057796.1:143529200-143659929 GCF_018294505.1 Triticum aestivum | reverse complement strand
CCCTATATAGGCCCGAACTGTTTCCTCGAAGGCCCAACCGGCATGAACAACTGGGCGCGCCGCCCAGCCACCCCATCCTGCCGACGCATGCCGCCCCTCCATCCCCGCCGACGCTCGCCGCCCAGCTACCCCATCCCCTACCCGCGCGCCGCCGGCGCTGGCCGGCCGCCCCTCCCTACCCACGTGCGCCGACCTCCCGCCACTCCCTACCCGCGCACCACTGCTGCCGGCCGCCCGCCCCTCCCTACCAACGTGCTGCCGGCTTAGCCTGCCCGCCTCTCCCTACCCAAGTGCTACCGGCGCCGTCTCCACGACCCCGCCACGTCTGTCGTGGTCCTCCCCTCCCCAACCAGCCTCCTCCTTTCGCCTCGTCGGCGACCTCCTTCCTCCAGCTTGCCACCGCGACCTCCCCCTGGTGTGCCACAGGGACCTCCCGTTCATCCATTGTGCGGCTGTGTCAACCTGCTCGAGCTCCGCCGCCCGCCTCCCGACCTCCATTCAGCTGCCACCGAACTGAGGCTCCCTTCTCCCAGGATCCACTGCCGTCGGTTCTTGCTTCATGCGCGCCACCGCCGCCCCGGGACCCAACTCGCCGCCGCTCCTCTGATTCTGCTCCCCAGCTCAGCGTGCAATTCTTCCGCCGATGGTCAGCACCGCCAACCTCCCGTTTTTCTCTCGATCTCACTTCCTTCTACTCTACATGAAGCAAAACAAAATGTGTTTCATAGGATTTGCTATATATGCGTACACCTTTGTAGTCTTTTTCAGTTCTATTTTTGCTAGCAAAAAAAGATTTGTCGCAATTCAATATAAATAGTGAAATCAATTAGCTGATGGGAAATAATTCAACTATATGTGTGCACACTTTAGAGGCAATTCGATATAAAAAATTAGCAGTTTGTTAAACCAAAATAGAAGCACATTTTGTGAATTTTATAATAATGCATCAATTTTAGTTATTATATGCAGGGCCCTATTTGTGGTGGTTCCTGGCCTTGTGTGGCAACAGGTCGCGGTCGTCGTGTGAATCGTTGGTCCGTCGCCCTCTTTGTGCACATGGAAGTCCTCTCCTTCTCACCTAAAACATTTTGTGCTCTGGCTCTCTCCACTCCCAGTCAAGCTTCCCGAGCTTGTTTCAAAAGCCCAATGTATTACTGTACCTAGTGCTCTCTCCACTCTCTTGCAGCTAATGATATCTCCACTCTACTGTATGTTTTGCTTGATGAACAAGTATGGACAAAAAATTGAAGGAAATATGCCCTAGAGGCAATAATAAAGTTGTTATTTATATTTCCTTATATCATGATAAATGTTTTTATTGATTCTAGAATTGTATTAACCGGAGACATAGTACATGTGTGAATACATAGACAAACAGAGTGTCACTAATATGCCTCTACTTGACTAGCTCGTTGATCAAAGATGGTTAAGTTTCCTAGCCATGGACACGAGCTGTCATTTGATAAACGGGATCACATAATTAGACAATGATGTGATTGACTTGACCCATCCATTAGCTTAGCACGATGATCGTTTAGTTTGTTACTATTGCTTTCTTCATAACTTATACATGTTCCTATGACTATGAGATTATGCAACTCCCGAATACCGGAGGAACACTTAGTGTGCTATCAAACGTCACAACGTAACTGGTTGATTATAAAGATGCTTTACAGGTGTCTCCGATGGTGACTGTTGAGTTGGCATAGATCGAGATTAGGATTTGTCACTCTGATTATCGGAGAGGTATCTCTGGGCCCTCTCGATAATGCACATCACTATAAGCCTTGCAAGCAATGTGACTAATGAGTTAGTTACGGGATGATGCATTACGGAACGAGTAAAGAGACTTGCCGGTAATGAGATTGAACTAGGTATTGAGATACCGACGATCGAATCTCGGGCAAGTAACATACCGATGTCAAAGGGAACAACGTATGTTGTTATGCGGTTTGACCGATAAAGATCTTCGTAGAATATGTAGGAACCAATATGAGCATCCAGGTTCCGCTATTGGTTATTGACCGGAGATGAGTCTCGGTCATGTCTACATAGTTCTCGAACCCGTAGGGTCGGCACGCTTAACGTTCGATGACGATCGATATTATGAGATTATGTGTTTTGATTTACCGAAGATTGTTCGGACTCCCGGATGTGATCATGGACATGACGAGGAGTCTCGAAATCGTCGAGACATAAAGATCGACATATTGGAATGCTATGTTTGGACATCGGAATGGTTCCGGGTGAGTTCGGGCATTTACCGGAGTACCGGGGGGTTACCGGAACCCCCCGGGGAGTCTATGGGCCTTATTGGGCCTTTGTGGGAGAGAGGAGGAGGCGGCCAAGGTGGGGGCGCCCCCAAGCCCAATCCGAATAGGGGTGGGGGGCCGGCTCCCGTTTCCTTCTCCCTCTCTCGTCCTTCCTTGCTCTCCTACTCCAACTAGGGAAGGGGGAATCCTATTCCCACCGGGAGTAGGACTCCCCCCTTGGGCGCGCCATAAGAGGGCCAGCCCTCCCCCTCCTCCACTCCTTTATATACGGGGAGGGGGGCACCCCATAGACACACAAATTGATTGTGTAGCCGTGTGCGGTGCCCCCCTCCACAGATTTCCACCTCGGTCATATCATTGCAGTGCTTAGGCGAACCCCTGCGTCGGTAGCTTCATCATCACCGTCACCACGCCGTCGTGCTGAAGAAACTCTCCCTCGATCTCAGTTGGATCTAGAGTTCGCGGGACGTCACCGAGCTGAACGTGTGCAGATCGCGGAGGTGCCATATCTTCGGTACTAGGATCGGTTGGATTGTGAAGACGTACGACTACATCAACCGCGTTGTCATAACGCTTCTGCTTTCGGTATAAAAGGGTACGTGGACAACACTCTCCCCTCTTGTTGCTATGCATCACCTAGATGGATCTTGCGTGTGCGTAGGATTTTTTTTGAAATTACCGCGTTCCCCAACAGTGGCATCCGAGCCAGGTCCATGCGTAGATGTTATACGCACGAGTAGAACACAAAGAGTTGTGGGCGATAATAGTTATACTGCTTACCAGCATGTCATACTTTGATTCGGTTGTATTGTTGGATGAAGCAGCTCAGACCGACATTACGCGTACGCTTACGCGAGACTGGTTCTACCGACATGCTTCGCACACAGGTGGCTATTGGGTGTCTGTTTCTCCAACTTTAGTTGAATCGAGTGTGACTACGCCCGGTCCTTGTTGAAGGTTAAAGCAGCAAACTTGACGAAAACTCGTTGTGGTTTTGATGCGTATGTAAGAACAGTTCTTGCTAAGCCCGTAGCAGCCACGTAAAACTTGCAACAACAAAGAAGAGGACGTCTAAATTCTTTTTGCAGGGCATGTTGTGATGTGATATGGTCAAGACATGATGCTAAATTTTATTGTATGAGATGATCATGTTTTTTAACAGAGTTATCGGCAACTGGCAGGAGCCATATGGTTGTCGCTTTATTGTATGCAATGCAATCACCCTGTGATTGTTTTTACTTTATCACTAAGCGATAGGGATAGTCGTAGAAGCAATAGTTGGTGGGACGACAACGATGCTATGATGGAGATCAAGGTGTCGCGCCGGTGACAATGGTGATCATAACGGTGCTTTGGAGATGGAGATCAAAGACACAAGATGATGATGGCCATATCATATCACTTATATTGATTGCATGTGATGTTTATCCTTTATGCATCTTATTTTTCTTAGATCGGCGGTAGCATTACAAGATGATCTCTCACTAAATTTCAAGGTATAAGTGTTCTCCCTGAGTATGCACCGTTGCGATAGTTCGTCGTGCCGAGACACCATGTGATGATCGGGCGTGATAAGCTCTACGTTCACATACAACGGGTGCAAGCCAGTTTTGCTCATGCAGAATACTCGGGTTAAACTTGACGAGCCTAGCATATGTAGATATGGCCTCGGAACACTGAGACCGAAAGGTCGAGCGTGAGTCATATAGTAGATATGATCAATATAGTTATGTTCACCATTGAAAACTACTCCATCTCACGTGATGATCGGACATGGTTTAGTTGATATGGATCACGTGATCACTTAGATGATTAGAGGATGTCTATCTAAGTGGGAGTTCTTAAGTAATATGATTAATTGAAATTTAATTCATCATGAACTTAGTACATGATAGTATTTTTCATGTCTATGTTGTTGTAGATAAATGGCCCGTGCTATTGTTCCGTTGAATTTTAATGCGTTCCTAAAGAAAGCTAAGTTGAAAGATGATGGTAGCAATTACATGGACTGGGTATGTAACTTGAGGATTATCCCCATTGCTGCACAAAAGAATTACGTACTGGAAGCACGGCTAGGTACCAAACCCGGTGCAGGAGCAATGCGACATGTTATGAACATCTGGCAAAGCAAAGCTGATGACTACTCGATAGTTAAGTGTGCCACACATTACGGCTTAGAACCGGGACTTCAACGACGTTTTGAATGTCATGGAGCATATGAGATGTTCCAGGAATAGAAGTTAATATTTAAAGCAAATGCCCGGATTGAGAGATATGAAGTCTCCAATAAGTTCTACAGCTGCAAGATGGAGGAGAATGGTTCTGCCAGTGAACATACACTTAGAATGTCTGGGAACCACAACCACTTGACTCATCTGGGAGTTAATCTTCCCGATGATAGTGTCATTGACAGAGTTCTTCAATCACTGCCACCAAACTACAAGAGCTTCGTGATGAACTATAATATGCAAGGGATGGATAGGACAATTCCCGAGCTCTTCGCAATGCTAAAGGCTGCAGAGGTAGAAATCAAGTAGGAGCATCAATTGTTGATGGTCAACAAGACCACCAGTTTCAAGAAAAAGGGTAAAGGGAAGAAGGGGAACTTCAAGAAGAACAGCAAGCAAGTTGCTGCTCAAGTGAAGAAGCCCAAGTCTGGACCTAAGCCTGAGACTGAGTGCTTCTACTGCAAAGGGACTGGTCAGTGGAATCGGAACTGCCCCAAGTATTTGGCGGAGAAGAAGGATGGCAAAGTGAAAGGTATATTTGATATACATGTTATTGATGTGTACCTTACTAATGCTCACAGTAGCATGTGGGTGTTTGATACTAGTTCTGTTGCTAATATTTGCAACTCGAAACAGGGGCTACGGATTAAGCGAAGATTGGCTAAGGACGAGGTGACGATGCATGCGGGAAATGGTTCCAAAGTCGATGTGATCACCGTCGGCACACTACCTCTACATCTACCTTCGGGATTAGTTTTAGACCTAAATAATAGTTATTTGGTGCCAGCATTGAGCATGAACATTATATCTGGATCCTGTTTGATGCGAGACGGTTATTCAGTAAATCAAAGAATAATGGTTGTTCTATTTATATGATTAATATCTTTTATGGTCATGCACCCTTGATGAGTGGTCTATTTTTACTAAATCTTGATAGTAGTGATACACATGTTCATAGTATTGAAGCCAAAAGATATAAGTTTAATAATGTTAGTGCAACTTATTTGTGGCACTGCCGTTTAGGTCATATTGGTGTAAAGTGCATGAAGAAACTCCATGCTGATGGGCTCTTGGAATCACTTGATTATGAATCACTTGATGCTTGCGAACCACGCGTCATGGGCAAGAGGACTAAAACTCCGTTCTCCGGAACAATTAAGCGAGCAGCAGACTTGTTGGAAATAATACATACTGATGTATGCGGTCCAATGAGTGTTGATGCTCGCGGCGGGTATCGTTATTTTCTTACCTTCACAGATGATTTGAGCAGATATGGGTATATCTACTTGATGAAACATAAGTCTGAAACATTTGAAAAGTTCAAAGAAATTTAAGAGTGAACTGGAAAATCATCGTTACAAGAAAATAAAGTTTGTATGATCTGATCGTGGAGGAGAATATTTGAGTTACGAGTTTGGTCTTCATTTGAAACAACGCGGAATAGTTTCGCAACACACGCCACCCAGAACACCATAGCGTAATGGTGTGTTCGAACGTCGTAATCGTATTTTACTAGATATGGTGCGATCTATGATGTCTCTTACTGATTTACCGCTATCGTTTTGGGGTTATGCTTTAGAGACGGCTGCATTCACGTTAAATAGGGCACCATCTAAATCCGTTGAGACGACACCTTATGAACTGTGGTTTGGCAAGAAACCCAAGTTGTCGTTTCTTAAAGTTTGGGGCTGCGATGCTTATGTGAAAAAGCTTCAACCTGATAAGCTCGAACCCAAATCGGAGAAATGTGTCTTCATAGGATACCCAAAAGAGACTATTGGGTACACCTTCTGTCACAGATCCGAAGGCAAGATATTCGTTGCTAAGAAAGGATCCTTTCTAGAGAAGGAGTTTCTCTCAAAAGAAGTGAGTGGGAGGAAAGTAGAACTTGATGAGGTAACTGTACCTGCTCCCATGTTGGAAAGTAGTTCATTACAGAAATCAGTTCCAGTGATTCCTACACCAGTAAGTGAGGAAGCTAATGATGATGATCATGAAACTTCTGATCAAGTTACTACCGAACCTCGTAGGTCAACCAGAGTAAGATCCGCGCCAGAGTGGTACGGTAATCCTGTTCTGGAGGTCATGTTACTTGACAATGACGAACCTACGAACTATGAGGAAGCGATGATGAGTCCAGATTCCGCAAAATGGCTTGAGGCCATGAAATCTGTAATGGGATCCATGTATGAGAACAAAGTATGGACCTTCAAGAAGAAGACTGACGCTGATCGGTAAGCCATAGAGAATAAATGGTTCTATCATGTATGCAATGTTGTGTACTAGACCTAATGTGTGCCTTGCTATTAGTTTAGCAGGGAGGTACCAAAGTAATCCAGGAGTGGATCACTAGACAGCGGTCAAGAACATCCTGAAGTACCTGAAAAGGACTATGGATATGTTTCTCATTTATGGAGGTGACAAAGAGCTCGTCGTAAATAGTTACGTCGATGCAAGCTTTGACACTGATCCGGATGACTGTAAGTCACAAACCGGATACGTATTTTTATTGAATGGTGGAGCTGTCAGTTGGTGTAGTTCCAAGCAGAGCGTCGTGGCGGGATGTACGTGTGAAGCGGAGTACATAGCTTCTTCGGAAGCAGCAAATTAAGGAGTCTGGATGAAGGAGTTCATATCCGATCTAGGTGTCATACCTAGTGCATCGGGTCCAATGAAAATCTTTTGTGACAATACTGGTGCAATTGCCTTGGCAAAAGAATCCAGATTTCACAAGAGAACAAAGCACATCAAGAGACGCTTCAATTCCATCCGCGATCAAGTCAAGGAGGGAGACATAGAGATTTGCAAGATACATACGGATCTGAATGTTGCAGACCCGTTGACTAAGCCTCTCTCACGAGCAAAACATGATCAGCACCAAGACTCCATGGGTGTTAGAATCATTACTATGTAATCTGGATTATTGACTCTAGTGCAAGTGGGAGACTGAAGGAAATATGCTCTAGAGGCAATAATAAAGTTGTTATTTATATTTCCTTATATCACGATAAATGTTTGTTATTCATGCTAGAATTGTATTAACCAGAAACTTAGTACATGTGTGAATACATAGACAAACAGAGTGTCATTAGTATGCCTGTACTTGACTAGCTCGTTGATCAAAGATTGTTAAGTTTCCTAGCCATGGACAAGAGTTGTCATTTGATAAACGGGATCACATCATTATAGAATGATGTGATTGAGTTGACCCATCCGTTAGCTTAGGACGATGATCGTTTAGTTTGTTGCTATTGCTTTCTTCATAACTTATACATGTTCCTATGACTATGAGATTGTGCAACTCCCGAATACCGGAGGAACACCTAGTGTGCTATGAAACGTCACGACCTAACTGGGTGATTATAAAGATGCTCTACAGGTGTATTCGATGGTGTTTGTTGAGTTGGTATAGATCGAGATTAGAATTTGTCACTCCGATTGTTGGAGAGGTATCTCTAGGCCCTCTTGGTAATGCACATCACTATAAACCTTGCAAGCAATGTGACTAATGAGTTAGTTACGGGATGATGCATAACGGAAGGAGTAAAGAGACTTGCCGGTAACGAGATTGAACTAGGTATTGAGATACCGACGATCGAATCTCGGGCAAGTAACATACCATGAAAAAGGGAACAACATATGTTGTTATGTGGTTTGACCGATAAAGATCTTCGTAGAATATGTAGGAACCAATATGAACATCCAGGTTCCGCTATTGGTTATTGACCGGAGATGAGTCTCGGTCATGTCTACATAGTTCCCGAACCCGTAGGGTCTGCACGCTTAACGTTCGATGACGATTGGTATTATGAGTTCATGTGTTTTGATGTACCGAAGGTTGTTCGGAGTCTCGGATGTGATCACGGACATGACGAGGAGTCTCGAAATGGTCGAGACATAAAGATCGATATATTGGAATACTATGTTTGGACATCGGAATGGTTCCGGGTGAGTTCGGGCAGTTACGGGAGTACCGGTGGGTTACCGGAACCCCCCGGGGAGTCTATGGGCCTTATTGGGCCTTTGTGGGAGAGAGGAAGAGGCGCCCAAGGTGGGGGCGCCCCCCCAAGCCCAATCCTAATTAGGGTGGGGGGCTGGCCCCCCTTTCTTTCTCCCTCTCTCCGACTTCCTTCCTCTCCTACTCCAACTAGGGAAGGGCGAATCCTACTCCCACAGGGAGTAGGACTCCCCCCTTGGGCGCGCCATGAGAGGGCCGGCCCTCCCCCTCATCCACTCCTTTATATACGGGGGAGGGGGGCACCCCATAGACATACAAGTTGATTGTTTAGCCATGTGCGGTGCCCCCTCCACAGATTTCCACCTCGGTGATATTGTTGCAGTGCTTAGGCGAACCCTACGCCGGTAGCTTCATCATCACCGTCACCACGCCGACGTGCTGACAAACTCTCCCTCGACCTCAGCTGGATCTAGAGTTCGCGGGACTTCACCGAGCTGGATGTGTGCAGATCGCGGAGGTGCCGTATCTTTGGTACTAGGATCGGTCGGATCGTGAAGACGTACGACTACATCAACCGCATTGTCATAGCGCTTACGCTTTCGGTCTACAAGGGTACGTGGACAACACTCTCCCCTCTCGTTGCTATGCATCACCTAGATTGATCTTGCGTGTGCGTAGGATTTTTTTTGAAATTACTGCGTTCCCCAACAAAAATATGTTGAATAAGGAGAGTTCATGTATTACAGCCGTGTAAGTTCAAAGAATAACCTGTAACAAGTACAAAAAGGTGGGCAAAACAAAAAGCGAGCTTAGAAGTAGGAAGTTTGATGCATCTGCTACTACTCCTTTTGTGCTTCTGGTTTACTCCAAACAATTTATTTTTTTGCATTATATGCTAGACAAAATGAGAAGTTTTTAATTCCACAAGTATGGACTTTGTGAATGTCCACTTCTTAAAACAGAAGCGTACATGCCAGTTCGATTTGTGTGCAAGAAAGAAAAAATGGTTTTAAATAAAAAGAAATGATCCGTTTGTGAGTTTGTCAGTTCGCTGATGGGATTCGCAGGTCATCCCCTCATCTTCCACAAATTACTCTTCAGTCTTCTGTGATTATTAATTCAACTGGTGACTGAAATGTGTAGCTTGGACTGAAGTTTTAAAGATCTGATTTACTACTTACCTATCGCAGCTCCCAGGCTGTTCATAGCTGCCACCCTAGTCTGTTCATCACTGCCAATCGAGGCTGTTCAACGACGCAACATTTAGGTCGTTCAGCGATGCAATGGTTTGTATCTCTCTCTCTATTTTTCTTCTACCTGTATGAAGTATTTTCGTGACTTGTGTTGTGGCTGGTTGACTTTGCCTCTTCCAAGCCTCCGATTTTTTGATTTGGGGAGGGAACGAGTGCAATTCATCGAGGCATTTAATGTGCTGACCACTTAATGTACATGGTTGGCAGGATGACTAGTATTTATGTTCTCAAGATATGAGAGATAATCTTGAGTGGGATGTTCATATGATTGTGGTTGGTTGGTGTGTATGGTCTGGTGGAGATCACGCATATTATTTGCTTATGACACAATTCACAGATAAAAAATGTACCAGTTCATTATGCCTAGCACATGTTTAACACATATAATTACAAAACAGTTACTTGAACTATATAAGAGTTCAACTTTTACTTGATTTTTAGTTCAAATTTTGCGTTCTTTTTAGTACATCAACATTAATGTGCAGAACATCGAGGAAATCCTGAAAAATTATATGTGCACTCTATGTATTTTCTTATGCTTACAAGATTCAGCCCTATTTGCTTATGTATGGTACTGAACTGACCATGTTACTGAACTTGTGTTGTCGCTAATTCTGAACTTGTGCTCACTCTTATGTATTACAGTGACCATGGATGCGCCCAGCGAAGGACAACGATAGGCAAAAAATACTATTGCAGCTGCTTACCTCCTCTTCATATTCCATTCCGGAAAACATCCTTCGCCCCTCTGTTTTATTTAGTAAGTTCCCATTAAAAGACCTCAGAATAGCAAGTAGAAGTTCGACAAAAGGATCAACATCAGTTTAACTACAGGAAGAGAACAAGTCCAGCGAAGGAGGAGGCGGCAAAACATATAGCTTATCTATCTAGTGGAGCTTAGTGATTGAATCAATTAAACTTACTTGATTTTTAGTTCATCTTCTGTGTTATAGACCAGTCATGTGTACTTGTGTCAGGTCGCCTGCAAATTTGTTATTGTTGCTTGTTCGTGTGTGTTCTTCTTGTCAGGTCCTCTGCAAGTTTGTTATCAGTTCTTGCGTATTGTGTCCTTTTTGTCAATTCATGTGTCAGGTCGTGTGCAAGTTTGTTATCAATTCATGTGTATGTGTGCTGGTAACCACTGTTATTGATGCTAGCTACTGATCTGACCATTGTATTACTACAACTGCTCTATGTAATTAGTCCCTTTGTTAGGTGAATCTCATACTATTTGCTGGCTTTGGCATTGTAAAAACACAACAAGTTGACAAATTTAAAAAGTTATAACTTCAACACAATGTCATAGATAAATTTGGGAAAAAAGCTCAAGCAAAGAGAAACCCCATGGAAATTCAAATGATAAAAGTTCAAGTCGCAAAACGAGAGAAGTCCAACAAATCCTTGCAAAAAAAGTTGAGTTCAAAAAAATAAACACATGAAAATTTTCTTTTCAAAAAATATGATTCAGTTCAACATATAAACCATGCAAGTTTGGAGACTATGATATCGTGTACCATTGAAAAGTTACGAGGAAAATCATACCGAAAAAATAGAGTGAAGTCTAGTCTATGAAAACACGCTTAGTACAAATCCATACGGATATTAGTTCAAGTACTCTCTTTTTGGAACCTTTCAAAATTACTCTGTGAAAAATAAATCAGTGCGGACACATACATAGTTCAGTACAAGTACTCTGTTTTTTCTGACGGAAAAACATCACGACATGTCTCAGCATATTATAAATTACTCACCAACGATTACGAATTTGAGAAAATATTCACACGACTAAGTTTCTCATTTTCGATAGCTTTCCAACGGTATATTATTTGCCGCATTTCGAGAAACTTTAAGAACAAATCGCGTTCAAAATCAAATTTGACCGTATTCGAATTCGTTCTTAAACCGTAAGGAACTAGAAAACATTTTACTATGAAAAGTTGCGCATTTTCCATAGCTTTCCAACGTCGTATCATTTGCGTCAATTCGACAAACTGTTTGAAAAAAAACTCGGAAATACACTTCACCCAGAATTTCACCATTTTCAAATTACTTTTAAATCATATATAATTTGAAAAAACTTTAGTTATATGGATGAAGCGGATTTTCACCATCTTTCCACTGCCATCTTATTTTCTCAATTCCGAAAAACCGTTTGAAAATTAAGTACAAAATACGATTCGCGTTTTACGTTTTGAAAAAAATGATTTTCTCAAAACGGCTCTTAAACCATGATGATTTTGCAAAAACTTTCAATATACTTGAAATATAGTTGTCAAGAGCTTTCCAACGATATATTACACGCCCCGTTCCGACAAAAAAATTGCAAATTTTTTTGAACTAAAGAAGACTGTCGTGGTTTTGTCACGGCAGATGTCCTAGAGAAAGGACTTAGTCGTGAAGCCATCGCGACGGGTTAGCTTAAAGGGGTTAAAACGGACATGGGACGCAGAGAGTTTATACTGGTTCGGCCCCTTGCGGTGAAGGTAAAAGCCTACGATCCAGTTGTTGTGGGATTGCTTGGGTTTCGACGACCAGGGAGCGAATACGCTTTGCCTGGGTCTCGAGTTATTGTCTGTTGTCCTTAAACAGCCGCCGGGTCGTCCCCTTATATACATGGCCAAGCAAGTCTATGAATGCAACTGGGTTCCTTCTCGGGTCACCGAAGATCAGTTAAACAGACGTGTCGCAACTGGCGCTTTAGCCAAAAAAGAGGTCATCCACTGGAGGGCCCCTAGTACGGAAAATCCTCCTGAACCCAAGGACGGAGAAGTGGTCGTTTTTGTTGATCATCTAGGTCGTGGTTTTAGCCCTCCCGGTTCAAAATTCTTCTGAGATGTGCTTGCCAGTTTTCAGCTTCACCCTCAGGACATCGGTCCAAACTCCGTGTCCAACATCTACCATTTCCAAGTCTTTTGTGAGGCTTATCTTCAAGAGGAGCCCACAGTTGAATTGTTTAGGGATTTCTTCCACTTAAACCGTCGCACAGTGTTCACAGATGGGTCTAATACCGAACTGGGCGGAATGGCGGTTCAAAAAAGGAAAGAAGTCAGCTTCCCTCACGCCAAGCTGTACAGTCATCCCAAAGAGTGGAACCAGACTTGGTTCTACTGCAAAGACACATCTCCAACTGATGAAAACCCTTTGCCCGGTTACCTCCCTCACCGTCTTAGGAATACACATCCCTTTCCTCAGAGGTTAACTGCAAAGGAAAGGGCCAACTATGCCCCATAGCTATCAAAGCTTAGAGCCTTTATGGCGAACGGTTTAACAGGTGTCGACTTTGCGCGTTGTTGGATAAGCTGGAGCATTCTGCCCTTAAGCCGGCGCCCCGGTTTGATGTGTGAATATACCGGCAGCTTGAAAGACCCTCAACGACACATTGATATTCAGCTTACAGATGCTGAAGTTACCGCGACTGTGAAAAAGATGCTAAATGAACCGGAGGCTGCCTGTAGCCAGACCGGATTAAGTCCTTTCTACACCTCCAACAAACCGCCAGCTGTAAGAATCATACGACTTCTTTGTTTTCAGTTTAATCCCTTTAAAATACTCTGTAAACTTTGTTCATCTTTGCCAGGGTGATGATCCCTTCTGGAAGAAAAAACCATAGGATAAACCGGCAAAACCACAAGACAAACCGGCAAAGCCACTTCGCCGAAAGACCAAGGTTGTTAAAAAACCTGCCAAGAAAAGGACCACTGCGTCTTCCGAGCCAAATGCTGATCCCGATGTAGCTAATCCAGACTCGGAGGTAGAACTTGACTCTCTTGGTTCATTTTTCATACACCTCATTGACAATGACTATTATCAGGACGACGCTGAAGGCAGTCAAGCTGATGACGTAGAGGTAATCATTCTTTCCTCCGATTCAGATCCTCTGCCAACGTAAAAAAACCATCGAGCAAACGGGAAAGTAAAATTTTCTGACCCCCTTGCTTACTTGGACCCAAACTTTCTTTTGAAGACGCAGCAACACGAAGCTCGCCGCACAACCCGGCATAGCGGCCAAGTAGTTACCTCCGCTCGTTTACCGAACACTCCGGTTCGGAAACGCCGATCAGAGGTCTCTTATACCCTTGACACTTCTTGCCCCAAGGCGGGTTGTTTCCGTCAGCCTCTTAACCCGTCTGATTCAAATTATCAGGGTACTTCCCACTCATCTTCTGGCGAGTCATCAGCCACAAAGCTTCCACCTCTCAAGACAGTTCCTGGGTGAGTCATACCTTTAATATTATTTTCGATGCCTTATGCTTGACATAATATCTTGACCTTTTATATTTGTCTCTCTCAGTGCCAAGCCAAGACCCAGCAAGAAGGCTCGGTTAACTAAACCGGCTGACGATAATGTGGTTGTTGAACCGGAAAAGACTCCAAATCCGGAAGAAACCAATGTTGACGCCATGCTTAATGATCCGCCGCCTCAAGACCATGAATTTTTTGCTGAGCAAGTAGAAGTTGACACCACAAGCCATGCTGACAGGCCGACCAACCCTGTCCGAACTGATGATAAACCGGTCAGTCCAGCTAAGGATACTGATAAACCACCCACTCCAGTGAAGGCTGCTGATGATAAAGAGGATGATATTCATGATTACTGGCATTGGCCACACCACTCCTGGCAATCCTGTCGCTTTGTCAAAGCATACTGCCAAGGACGAGCTTTCTGCTATCGGCAAAGGCAAATGGAACGCCGATTTGTCAAGCTATGCCCATCTCAATGCTCAAGACATTCACTCTGGCTTCTTGAACCGTCTGTACACCAGCCGTGATCATGAAGCCGGTTTGGTAAATTTGATGAAGGAGCGATATGAGGTAACTACATAACTGTTTTTCTCTTATGTCCAGTTGCAATTTATCAACTCCAGTAGCCCCCAAGTGACAGTTTATGATACCAATCTGAACCGGGACTTTGTAATATCTCAATTCTGCATGCTTAGTCTCCGAGGGCCGGTTTAACTTATGAAGATGAACCGGGACTGTGTAGAAGAAAACCCACAATGTCATTTTGAGCAAACATGCATTAGCCCCCAAGTGCTAAGAGCAATACTTGTATTGTGCTTGGGACCTAGCAGAAATTTCTGACCCAACGCATATATGCATTAGTCCCCAAGTATCAGGTGCATAACTTGTTATGTGCCTGGTACTTCAAATATGTACTAGCAACTCATTATACATCTGTCTCTTATAAGCTGAGCTGAGCAAAAAGGAAGCTCAAACCACTGATCTGCAAGAAAACATCAAGTCTCAGCAAGCCGAAACCTCCAAAGCCAAGGATGAACTGTCCGGCGCTTTAGCCGCTATGGAAAAACTGAAGTAGAGTTTCAACAAAGAGCGGGCGGATTGGGACACAGAAAAATCCGCTTTACGAAAAAGAGCCGAAGATGCAGAAGCCGCTCTTAAACCAGTGGTAGATGAGCTGACTGGCGTAAAACGGCAGATACATGCCGTGACTGTTGCTGTGTTCGGTAAACATCCTTGCTTTATACTTTTAACATATCATCCCATACGTTGCCGGTTCACTGACGCTTGTAATGATGCAGGAACTCGCATTAGTCATCTGGGCTCTGACGTACAGAAGAAGCTGAAGGTTGCCTACACTCTGATAGAGCAGTTGTATACCAGTGCGCAACAAATCATCTGCACCACTTCTCACAACAAACCGCCCCAACGTTAATCAAGGATACCTTAGAAAGGTTGTCTATGCTGCCTGCCTGGGTAGAAGAACTAAAGAGATCTGCTGCAAGGGCTGGTGCTCTGACCGCACTAACCCGGGCAAAGGCATGGGTGCCTAACCTCGATCCGGAGGATGTCAGCAAAGGCTATCCGAGCTTAAAAGAAGACGGATCAGAATTCGGAAATGAGGACCTCCGAGCCATAAACCGGGAAGTACGTCCACTGGCTTGCCAATTAGCTGAAGAAGCTGATCTTTCACATTATCAGGCGAGTTATGACGTCCACAACAAACGGGTTGCTGCACCAACCCCAGAGGTTCAAAATCTCATCCCGCCAATTCGTAAGCATTCCTATGCCCCTGACATTGAACCGTCCACCCTTATAAGCGACGAAGTTGTGTTCCAAGCCCTAACTGGGATCGACTGGACAACTATTGACTTCCAGCCGCTGGGTAGAGACGAAGATGATGAGACGGTGCAAGATGATCCGCCACCATCAGGTCAAGCTGGAGACAAATCATGATCCGGAGGCCAGTTTAGTCTTCCACATTCTGCAATGCTTATTGAGAACAGTTATCCTTTTGGGCACTGAAACGCCTTGTAACAGGCTAGTTAAAACACTTGGTCTGTTATGCCTTCGTGCATATTTATTTGTGCCTGACACTTGTTAATCCGCCATGCTTAAGACATATAATGTTCATAATCCATAACGATTTACTCAAGCTATTCCTGCACACAAGAAGTTGACAACGTCCTGGCGGTTTACCGCCGGACGGGTTATGATGCCCAGATATATAGCCAGGGTTTATAACCAAGGCTTGTGAAAAGATAATCAATATGAAAATAATTGATACCTGAGACCTTGAGTCATAATGTTGGCTGACCAACTATTGTAATGAGGGTAATAACCCGAATATGGAGTAACAACAACTCCTCTCAGATGATTCCGGTTTATAAGAAAACCGTTCCGGGTTGATAAAACACCGCTTTATCCATATTCAATTCTGGCGACTTATAGTCAAAACCAGACCGGGCTAATAGTCTCCGAATTATAACTGATCATATACTGACAACTTGTAGTGGAAAGTCAAGCCGGGTTAATGAACACCGTTTTATCAAAACATTAGAAATCTCATCATAGGAGAAAAAACTTAGCAAATAAAAGCAGATGAAACCCTTGTAGTCGAGACTTTTCACGGGCTGCCAGGCCCCAAATTCGAGGCTTTTCATGGTCTGCCAGTCCACTGAGTTAAACCATTTTACAAAGCCTTTTAAGATGGTCCTCGATCCTTAACCAATCATCATTTTAACTTGACAAGTTCAGGGTCTTATCAGAGTAACTTGTCAAAGTTCGATGGGTCATACCAGGTTTACCTGGGCGGAGTGACTTACTTAAAAAGGCAGGCTAACCCGGGGTTTTAGGTGTATACACCAAGCTTCCAAGCCATGGCTTGATAGCCTATTACAAGTGTAGATTCTTTGTTCATTGCGACAACAAAGAATCCCCAAGTAACATTTTGAGCTGTGCTCAGTGGGTGCCTATGTTTGATTTGTTGTTTTACAACACTCTCTTTGGCCCCGGAGTAATTTGGCTTTGAGCCGATCAAGAGGTGTGACTATGGTTCGGATACGACCAAGCCCCCAAGTGATATTGTGGCATTGCGCCGATCAAGAGGTGTAGCTATGGTTCAAATACAGCCAAGCCCCCAACTGATTTTTATATAAAGCTTTGATAAGCTAAATCAAGGGGTAAACCGGACGCCGCTTTATGAACAGAAGCCCCATGTAACCACACATGATGTAAGAAAAACAACAGATACCCCGCTTTAGCTGAGGTTCCGGTTTATTATATTAATCATAATATATACATTGCCATAACTATGTACAAAAGCAGAGCCTATGGCTTAAGTATAGTAGGGCCGAAGATGAGCGATATTCCACGGCCGGTGGGTCTCCTCCTCCGATTTACGTGAGTCTTTGCGCTGTCGAACATCGATTAGGTAGTATGACCCGTTGTGCAGATTCTTGATGACCACAAAGGGTCCTTCCCAAGGGGGGGGATAACTTGTGCATATCAGTCTGATCCTGGATGAGTCGGAGCACCAGATCACCTTCTTGAAAAGTTCTGGTTCTAACTCGGCGGCTGTGATAATGACGCAGATCCTGCTGGTAAATCGCCGAACGAGCCGCTGCAATGTCACGCTCCCATCTAACAGGTCGAGTGCTTCCGGCCGTGCCTTCTCATTATCAGCTTCGACATACGCCGCCACACGGGGCGAGTCATGACGGATGTCACTAGGGAGAACCGACTCTGCTCCATAAACCATGAAAAAGGTGTGTAACCCGTAGATCTGTTGGGCGTGGTATTGATGCTCCATAACACAGAAGGTAACTCCTCCACCCAACAACCTGGCGTCCGTTGCAAAGGAACCATAAGCCGTGGTTTGATGCCCTCAAGATCTCTTGATTGGCTCTCTCCGCTTGACCATTAGACTGGGGGTGAGCCACTGATGATACGTCAAGCCAGATGTGCTCACGTTGACAGAACTCCTTCATAGCTCCTTTGAACAGATTTTTACCATTATCAGTTATAATGTTGTGTGGAAAGCAAAACCGGAAAATCACCTTCTTGATGAATTGAACCGTCGTAGCTGCATCACACTTACTGTCTGGCTCTGCCTCCACCCACTTAGTGAACTTATCAACTGCCACCAAGAGGTGGGTCTTCTTGTCCTTGGATCTCTTAAAGGGCCCAACCATATCCAGCCCCCAAGTTGCAAACGGCCAGGTGATTGGAATCATCCGCAATTCTTGAGCCGGTACATGAGCGCGTCGTGAGAATTTTTGACATCCATCACACCTTTTGACCAAGTCCTCGGCATCAGCATGAGCCGTCAACCAATAGAAACCGTGACGAAACGCCTTGGCTACCAGAGATTTTGAACCGGCGTGGTGACCGCAATCTCCTTCGTGGATCTCACGCAAAATTTCGCGGCCTTCTTCGGGAGACACGCAGCGTTGAAACGCCCCTGCTACACTGCAATGATGTAACTCTCCATTGATAATAGTCATGGACTTGGACCGCCAGATTATTTGTCGGGCCGAAGTTTCATCTTCTGGTAACTCGCCCCGGTTCATATATGCCAAATATGGAACCGTCCAATCCAGGATAACATGAAGAGCCGCCACCAACCGAGCCTCCGGATCAGGAATAGCCAAATCCTCTTCACCAGGGAGCTTGACGGACGGATTATGCAGCACATCCAGGAAGACATTGGGTGGAACCGGTTTACGTTGGGAACCCAAACGGCTTAAAGCGTCTGCCGCTTCATTCTTCCGCCGGTCCACATGATCGACCTGATAACCTTTAAAGTGACCTGCCACAATGTCCACTTCTCGACGATACGCCGCCATGAGTGGGTCCTTGGAATCCCAAGTACCGGACACTTGTTGAGCCACCAGGTCCGAGTCACCGAAGCACTTAACTCGGCTTAGATTCATCTCTTTAGGCATTCGAAGACCATGGAGTAAAGCCTCATATTCAGCTGCATTGTTAGTGCAAGGGAACATTAAACGGAGAACATAACAAAACATATCGCCTCGTGGGGAAGTTAATATGGCTCCAGCCCCCGAGCCCTCCAACTGCCTGGACCCATCAAAATGAATAGTCCAATAAGTATGGTCCAGCTTCTCTTCTGGCGCCTGTAATTCTGTCCAATCATTGATGAAATCCACATGTGCCTGAGATTTGATCGCCATCTAAGGCATATACTTTAACCCGTGAGGCCCAAGCTCAATAGCCCACTTAGCAATCCGGCCGGTTGCTTCCCTGTTCTGGAATATATCCCCAAAGGAGCAGAGCTGACCACAGTGATGGGATGACCTTGGAAATATTGCTTAAGCTTCCGGCTTGCCATAAAAACTCCATACACCAGCTTGTGCCAATGTGGGTATCTTTGCTTGGACTCAATAAGTACCTCACTAATATAATAAACCGGTCGTTGAACCGGATACTCCTTTCCGGCCTCCTTGCGCTCCACCACAATAGCCACGCTAACAGCCCAGGCGTTAGCTGCCACATATAGCAACAATGGCTCCTTATCAACAGGAGCAGCAAGAACCGGCGGATTGGCAAGCTGTCGCTTTAATTCTTCAAATGCTTCATTGGCGGCGTTACTCCAGACGAAGTTATCCGTTTTCTTCAGCATCTGATATAAAGGAATGGCTTTCTCACCAAGTCAACTGATAAACCGGCTCAACGCGGCAATCCGGCCTGCCAGGCACTGAACATCATTGATACACTTCGGTTTAGCCAAAGAAGTTATAGCCTTGATTTTCTCTGGATTAGCTTCAATGCCTCGGTTAGATACCAGAAAGCCCAAGAGTTTGCCTGCCGGTACACCAAAAACACACTTGGCCGAATTAAGCATCATTTTATAAACCCGGAGGTTAATAAAGGTCTCCTTCAAGTCATCAATCAATGACTCCTCCTTTCTTGATTTCACCACAATATCATCCACATAGGCATGAACATTGCGGCCGATCTGATCATGAAGACAATTCTGCACACACCGCTGATAAGTCGCCTGGGCACTCTTGAGCCCAAAGGGCATAGATACATAGCAGGAGGCTCCAAAGGGAGTTATGAAAGCTGTCTTCTTGAGGTCCTTAACTGCCATTTTGATCTGATGGTAACCGGAATACGCATCCAGAAAGCTCAAACGCTTGCAACCCGCCGTAGCATCAATGATTTGATCAATACGAGGGAGGGAAAAAGGATCTGCTGGACAAGCCTTGTTGAGATCTGTGTAGTCCACACACATACACCAAGTGCCGTTCTTCCTGAGTACCAGCACCAGATTAGCCAACCACTTAGGATGAAACACTTCGATGATAAACCCAGCCGCTAAGAGTCTGGCAACTTCTTCACCAATAGCCTTGCGTCTTTCTTCATTGAACTGGCGAAGAAATTGCTTGACCGGTTTATACTTGGGATCAACATTAAGAGTGTGCTCAGCGAGTTCTCTCGGTACACCTGGCATGTCAGAAGGCTTCCATGCAAAGATGTCCCGATTCTCACGGATGAACTCGATGAGCGCGCTTTCCTATTTCGGATCCAAATTAGCGCTGATGCTAAACTGCTTGGACGAATCGCCAGGAACGAAATCAACAAGCTTAGTCACATCACGATTTAAACTTCAAGGCCAGATCATGCTCTGTAGTTGGTTTCTTTAATGAAGTCATATCTGCAGGATCAACATTATCTTTGTAAAACTTCAACTCTTCTGTTGCACAAACCGACTCAGCATAGGCCGCATCACCTTCTTCACATTCCAAAGCGATCTTGCGGCTCCCATGCACTGTTATAGTTCCCTTGTGACCCAGCATCTTGAGCTCCAGATAGATATAACAGGGTCGTGCCATAAACTTAGCATAAGCCGACCGTCCAAACAGGGCATGATACGGGCTCTTGATTTTCACCACTTCAAAAGTCAATGTCTCTGATCTTGACTCATGCTCATCTCCGAAAGCCACCTCCAGAGCTATCTTTCCAACAGGATATGCTGCCAGGCACCACACCATGGAAAACCGTATTGGACGGCTTAAGATTCTTATCTGTTAACCCCATTCGACGGAAGGTTTCATAATAAAGGATATTGATACTACTCCCCCCATCCATGAGTACTTTAGTGAACTTATAACCTCCCACCTGAGGCGCCACCACCAAAGCCAGATGACCCGGATTATCAACCCGGGGTGGATGATCCTCTCTACTCCACACGATCGGCTGCTCAGACCAGCGCAAGTAATGGGGCACCGCCTGCTCAACAGAGTTCACTGCCCTTTTATGAAGCTTCTGATCGCGTTTGCACAGGCTAGTGGTGAAGACATGATACTGCCCACTATTCAACTGCTTCGGGTTGCTCTGATAACCCGACTGCTGCTGTTGCTGCTGATTGCCCTGATGATTATAACAACCTTGGTTGCCCTGATTGCCTTGACTACTATGTCCGCTCTGATTACCGTGAAAACCTGAACCGGAACGGCCTCCGCCGTAACCCAGGCCATGAGATACAGGGCCTGAACCGCCGCCCGGTCCATGATCATACTGAATAAATGGAATTTTTGAACTCCTGCATGACATAACAATCCTTCCAGAGGTGCGTAGCCGGTTTGTCCCGCGACCCGTGCTTTGGGCAAGGTTGGTTTAACAGATAAGACAGGCGCTCCGGATTAGGACTTGGCCCTCCACTACGCCGGGGCGGTTTACCCTTACGCCACTGGCCCTTGTCCTGCACGTTGGTATTAGCCACAAAGTCTAAACTGTTATCCGCTTTACGCTTACCGTTGTTTCCATGACCCGCCGAGTTATGCTGCTGCCCCTTGGCGTTGCCGCTCTTCTTTCCCTTCCTGTCTTGTCATCGTCAGACTCGGGGTCCTTGGTACTATCAGAGTCGGCATACTTTACCAGAGCTGCCATAAGTGTTCCCATGTCATTACAATGACGTTTGAGCCGTCCCAACTTCAGCTTCAGAGGTGCAAACTGGCAATTGCCTTCAATGTCAAAACTGCTGTATCAGCGTTGATGCGGTCCGACGAATGCAAAATCTCCGAAACCCGGCGCACCCAACGGGTTGTTGATTCTCCTTCCTCCTGGACACAGGCATCTAAGTCCACAATTGACATGGGCTACTTGCATGTATCCTTGAAATTGTGGATAAATCGGGCCCTCAACTCGGCCCATGACCCAATGGAGTTGGCTGGCAAGTTTTTCGACCAAGTGCGAGCCGTTCCTTCCAACATCATGGTGAAGTATTTAGCGCACGCCGCATCATCCACATCCAGCATCTCCATTGCCATCTCATAGCTTTCGACCCACGACTCGGGGGATAAATCAGCGGTGTAACTCAGCACTTTGCGTGTGCCTTTGAAATCCTTGGGCAGGCTTACGTTGCGCAGCGCTGGGACGAGACACGGCACTCCCAAAGAGCTGGAAGTAACTCCTGGTTCCACCGACGTGGTTGGACGAACCAGAGTAAGCTGGCGGGCCTCATGCTGCACCGCTAACTCGGCCTCTCGACGTGCCCTAGCACGATCCACCACATCCAGAGCATCACCGCCGCCCCCCGCCGAGTTATGACCACGAGGCGGATCACGGTTTCGCGCACTGCTTGACACGACCGGTTCATCGATATGCATGCTGTAACTCTGGCTCGGGCGGGTTGTAGAATGAATCCTTTCGCGACTATATGAGTAAGCCTGCTGCTGAGTTAAAGCTGTCTGAAGGAGCTCCCTAGCCCGTCGCGTTTCGACCACTACTGGGGACTCGCCTTCGATCGGGAGAGCCGCCAGTCGTGAAGCGGCAGCGACAATGTTATCCATCAGGTTAGAGTAGTGACCCGGTGGTGTCAGGACGTGCTATGACGGACCGTTGTTCTGACGGGGCGGATCTGTTGGACGCGGCTGAACCGGCGCTCCCGTTCCGGGTGCCTCTGCTGGTTTACCTCTGGCGGATTACTGGTCCCTGCTCCTGGGGTATTAAAGAGGTTCATGGCCTCATAAACCGGCGATAGGTGAGACCGGTATCTTCTTCTCATAACATCGTTCGATGCGCTCTGATCTAACATAAGCCGGTAAGCCTGAGCGTCTAACGCGGCCCGCTCTGCAGCCATCCTGGTATCCGCTGCCAGATCGGCCTTGGCCTGAGTTATCTGATCTTTCACTTTCGCAATTTCCGCATTATGCTCATCTTGATTTGTCGGATTAGCCTCCGCCATCAGCGCTGCCAAGGCGTCAAATAATTCAGATAAAACCTGAGTCGGTGGTCGCACGGGGCCTCCTGCCTCGGCCGCTGTCGCTGCTGCTGATCCGGAAATCATCGCTGCCGCGGTCGAAGAGTGGAGCGCTGGCTGCGTACCGTCCAAGAAGATCGCAACCCGGTTTGGCAGATCACAGGGGTCCGGAATACTGTCACCATCAGAACAGCCCCCAATCCGGCCATCTTGCAATTGGTACAATGACTCGGTCTCTCCGGTTGATGACTCATCGCTGGAATAAATGACTGTTTCACCACCAGATTCCGATCTATCCTCAGATTCCACTCCGTGGATAACTCCCACGAAGGCACGCTTCATGACAGGCTTAACCCGGGCAGATCTCGCACGCTGAGCCATCTCGATGATGTCGGTGCAGATGTCCGGCTCAGGGCCCGGTTCACCGATCTTGCCAATGAAGACGTGGATGCTGCTGAAGGGGACCCGATACCCGTACTCAATTGAGCTGGCCTCGGGGCCCCAGCCTGCGTCGTCGATGTAGAGCTTGCCGCGATGACTCTTGGTCATCCGGCCCACAGCGTAAACCTTGAGACCTTCGAAGCTGCCCTCTAAGAACTCAAAACATCGTGCGATAGCCCCACGGTGGGTGCCAACTATCGTGGTTTTGTCACGGCAGATGTCCTAGAGAAAGGACTTAGTCGTGGAGCCATCGTGATGGGTTAGCTTAAAGGGGTTAAAACCGACAATGGACGCAGAGAGTTTATACTGGTTCGGCCCCTTGCGGTGAAGGTAAAAGCCTGCAATCCAGTTGTTGTGGGATTGCTTGGGTTTCGATGACCAGGGAGCGAATACGCTTTGCCTGGATCTCGAGTTATTGTCTGTTGTCCTTAAACCGCCGCCGGGTCGTCCCCTTATATACATGTGTTGACGCCCGCCGGTTTACAGGGTTCCGAGGCCGGCTCATAAACGTGTCCGGCGCGGTCCCTACTTATTTCTTCCTTGTAATACAAGCTTACATATCAAGGTCGGTTTATGACTACAGACCTTAATCCGCCTTTGGGCCCTGGGCCTTCATAAAGCGCCATCACCTCGATCTTCATGGGCTTCAAGTAAAATAACTCTTCATAGGGATAACCCGGCCTTTCTTGGCCGGTTTACACCCAGTAGTAATATCCCCAACAAAGACGATCTGTTAAACAGAAATGAAAGCATCAGCTCAACCGCTCGAATTCATCAGTACAACCGCCTGAAAACGTCAGTTCAAGTAGAGTAACAGAATAATATTCTCTTACGCAAAACAGAATAGCCCAGATGTGTATATATATAACTGAAATAAACATCTGATTACATAAGTGACTATACAGATCATTCACACACACGTCAATAAAAAATTGCATGCATTCTAAACTAGGAGAAACGACCGTCTAGTCATCTACTTCTTGTGACGCTCCCGCACTACTCTGTGGCTCGATCCCTCGTCTAGGGCAGGAAGAAGACACTTCCTCATGTCAACGATCCGCATGCACATCTCGTAGGTTGTGTACGCATCCTTGGCCGCGTACTTGACATGTTGTTCATCCATTCTCTGATGCTAGACACTGTGCCAGGCGTTCTTGTCCATCTTGCTCTCATCCTTCATCTTCATGTAGTAGGGGTCGATGATGGCCGAGGCGAGGTCAACCAGGGAGTTCTATTTGTTGTTGTCGCTGCCCCAGACCTTGTAGAGGTCCTGGATGTTGACAAGATTCTGGCATTTCAAGAGCGCTTTTAGATCATTGGTGGTGTCCACCGTAGCGAAAATGTAGTCGGAGCTGTTGCTAAATCTGGAGAAACGCTCGCAAGGCCTTGAGGAAAGGTGGTTGTGGTAGACGAGGACATCATGTCGCACGGTACAACTGGGCGACGACAACCTTCTGATCGTCCCCGGCACGATCGATGGTGTACTCGAGGTCGAAGCCGACCACTTGGTACTTGTCCTCAGCAAGCAACGGCTCCATAGTTTGGATGGAGCTGTCCATCGAGACCGGATTGTTCATGTACACCACCGAGAGGGCCTTCCCCCTCACGTGGGTGTCCACTGCGTGATGCGTGGTGAACTCCTGATAACCCACAAGTATAGGTGATTGTTTGTAGCCTTCTTCGATAAATAAGAGTGTCGACCCAACGAGGAGCTAAAGGTAGAACAAATATTCCCTCAAGTTCTATCGACCACCGATACAACTCTACGCACATTTAACGTTTGCTTTACCTAGAACAAGTATGAAACTATTTTGCAAGAATAAAACTACGAGTACTTTGCGAGAATAAAAACTACGAATAAATTGCGAGATAATAAAATGGATAGCTTTGTCAACAAGAAAGTCATTTGTCCCTAGGCAATCGATAACAAGTACCGGTAATCATTCTTGCAATTCTATATGAGGAGAGGCATGAGCTAACATACTTTATCTACTTGGATCATATGCACTCATGATTGGACCCCTAGCAAGTATCCACAACTAATAAAGATTATTAAGGTCGTGAAACCCAATCATAGCATTAAGTATCAAGTCCTCTTTATCCCATACGCAACAACCCACCTACTTGGGTTTAAGCTTCTGTCACTCTCGCAACCCACCATAAGCAAATCATGAACTTATTGCAACACCCTACAGCGGGGACCCCTCACGTTTGCGCAAGACGGAGGGCACCGTAGGACAGCACCATAAATAAAATATACAATCGTACCAACCAAGATCACGATTAACCCACAGGACAAAATGGATCTACTCAAACATCATAGGATAGCCAAATATCATTGGGAAATAATAGGAGTTGAGCACCATGTTTGAGTAGAGATTACAGCGGGAAGAAGAGGTGGTACACCACTGCATAGAGGGGGAGAAAGTTGGTGTTGATGGTAGCAAGATTGTTGATGTAGATCGTCGTCCCGATCCTTGCCCCGGTGGGACTCCAGCGCCACCGGGAGAGAGGGGGAGAGAGCCCCCTTCCTTCTTCTTCTTCCTTGGACCCCCCTAGATGGGAGGACAATTCCCCCTCTGGTCCATAGCCTCCATGGCGGTGGCGGGGCGGGAGCCCCTTCGAGATTGTATCTCCCTCTCTATTCTCTTCTGTTTCGCGTTTCCCAGATCTAGCACTTCACGGTTTCTTAAATTCTCGGAGATCCATAACTCCGATTGCGCTGAAATTTTTACACGATTTTTTTCCATAAATTATCCTTCTTACACCAGAAGAAGGGACCCAATTGACCTTCGATGAAGGCATAAGACACCTGGGCACGCCAGGGGGTGCCCGGCGCGCCCTGGTGGGTTGTGGTCACTATGGGCCCCAGTTTGCGGTTATTCCAAGTCCTAAAAATCACATATATTCCAAAAAAATCTCCATAAATTTTATCGTTTTTGGACTTTGTTTGATATGGATTTTCTTTGAAACAAAAAGCATGCAACAAACAGGAACTGGCACTGGGCACTGAATCAATATGTTAGTCCAAATAAATCATATAAAATGTTGCCAAAAGTGTATATAAGTTGTGTAATATTGGCATGAAACAATTAAAATTTATAGATACGACAGAGACGTATCAGCATCCCCAAGCTTAATTCCTGCTCGTCCTCGAGTAGGTGAATGACAAAAAAAGATAATTTTTGATGTGGAATGCTACCTATCATAAACTTGATTATATGTCTAGTCATGGCATGAATATTAAGACACGAGTGATTCAAAGCAATAGTCTATAATTTGACATAAAGACATCAATACTCAGGCATCCCAACAAACAATCGTGTCTTTCAAAATATCAACGCTAAAGAAAGCTAAATCATATAGTCTTGTCATGCTCTGTCTTCTTAACACAAAGTATATATCATGCACAACCCCGATAACAAGCTGAGCAATTGGTTCATACTTTTTAACGCGCTTCGGCTTTTTCAACCCTTACGCAATACATGAGCGCAAGCCATGGATATAGCACTACGGGTGGAATAGAGTATGATGATAAGGGTAAATGTAGAGAAGAAAAAAGGTAAGAAAGTCTCACATCGACGCGGCTAACCAACGGCTATGGAGATGCTCATCAATTGATATCGACGTGACGATTAGGGATTGCCATGCAACGAATGCACTAAGAGCTATAAGTGTATGAAAGCTCAATATGAAAACTAAGAGGGTGTGCATCTAATCCTATAATGAAAAATTCCCACTAGTATGTGAAAGTGACAACATAGGAGACTCTCCATATGAAAAACATGGTGCTACTTTGAAGCACAAGTGTGGAACTAGCATGCCCCTTCTCTCTTTGTTTCCTTTTTTGTTTCTTTTCGTTTTTCTTCTTTTTTCTCTTTTTTCTCTTTTTTATATTTTTTCTCTCACTGTCCGGAGTCTCATCTCGACTTGTGGGGGAATCATAGTCTCCATCATCCTTTCCTCACCGGGGCAATGCTCTAAAAATGAATAATGATGATCGTCACATTTCTATTTACTTATAACTCAAAAGAAATAAAAATTACAACTCGATAATTATAAGAAAAATATGACTCTATATGACTGCCTCTCGCAGTGTACTAGGATGTGCAACGATCTAGCGTAACATGTAGAGAAAATGAAGAACGGTGGCTGAACCACAAATACTATGTCAACTATATGATCATGCAAAGCAATATGACAATGAATGCTCAAGTCATCAAAACGGAAGCGATGGAAGTTGCATGCATGGCAATATATCTCAGAGTGGCTATGGAAAGGCCATAATAGGTAGGTATGGTGGCTGTTTTGAGGAAGATATAATAAGGCTTATGTGTGATAGAGCGCATCATATCACGGGGTTTGGATGCACCGGTGAAGTTTGCACCGACTCTCGAGGTGAGAAAGGGGAATGCACGGTACCGTAGAGGCTAGCAAATTGCGGAAAGGTAAGAGTGCATATAATCCATGGACTCACATTAGTCATAAATAACTCATATACTTATTGCAAAATTTTATTAGCCCTCGAAGCAAAATACTACTACCGCATGTCCCTAGGGGGATAGATTGGTAGGAAAAGACCATCGCTCGTCCCTGACCGCCACTCATAAGGAAGACAATCAATAATAAATCATGATCCAACTTCATAGCATAACGAGAGACTATACGTGCATGCTTCGGGAATCACAAACCTTAACACCAATATTCTTACTAACCACAACTGTTTACTAGTACCTCCCACATATTCCATGTCTATATCACAAAACTATTGCAAGAAATCAAACATATCATATTCAGTGATCCATAAGTTTTATGTAGGATTTTATGACTAACCATGCAAATGACCAATTCTTGTTGACTCTCTAAATAGATATAAGTGAAGCATGAGAGTTTAATTCTTTGTACAAAAGACCATGCTCTAATAAGTATAAGTGAAGCAAAAGAGCATTCTACAAATAACGGTTCTCTATGCGAAGAGAAACAGGCAATCCAAACTTCAAATGATACAAGAGAAGCACATGAAGCATTCTATAAAGCCACACTCAAAAGACATAAGTGAAGTGCAATGAGCATTCTATAAATAAACCATGGACTATCTCATACCAGCATGGTGCATAAAACAAAGATAAAAACTAAACGCAAAAGACGCTCCAAGATTTACACATATCACATGAACGAAACAAGAACGAAAACATACCGATACTTGTTGAAGAAAGATGGGACACCTTCCGGGGCATCCCCATGCTTAGACGCTTGAGTCTCCTTGAATATTTAATTGGGATGCCTTGGGCATCCCCAAGCTTGAGCTCTTGCCTCTCCTCCTTCTCATCATATCGAGACCTCCTTGATCTTCACTTCATCCACACAAAACTCATCAGAAACCTCGTGAGATCCGTTAGTATAAGAATGCAAATCACTACTTTAAGTACTATTGCAAACCAATTAATATTTTGTTTTTGCATTGTAGCTACTGTAATACAACTTTTACATGGCTTAGACGACCGGTAAAAATTGATAGTTTCATCAAAACAAGCAAAACGATGCATCAAAAACAGAATCTGTCTTAAACAGGACAGTCTGTAGTAATCTGAACATTCACCATACTTCTGGTACTCGAAAAATTCTGAAAAATTAGGACAAAATAAACAATGTGTATAGCAAGACTGTGCAAACATTTCAGAAACTTTCGACGTTCCTGTAAAAATGTAAAATCGCGCACTACAGCCAAAGTTTCTGGTTTTGTACCGCACATACCAACAAGCAATCTACTCATCCTAAAGGAAAATCTTAGCACAATAATTTTGCAATACAATGGATTTGTACAAGGAGATAATTATTTTTGTTGAAAAGTGTTTGTAATTAATATTCACAAAGTTTCCATGGCAATGAACAAAGTTCAAGGCTAGCTCCCACTTTCACAATGCTCGTCCCTCTCACTTTCACTTTTCTTTTTGTGAAGTTTTAAGTTACCCTCTATATTTTTTAAGCTTTATAAAAGAAATCAACATAAATAAATGACTCTCTAAAACTTCCGGGTTGTCTCCCTGTCAGCGCCTTCTTTAAAGCCATTAAGCTAGGCATAAAGTGCTCAAGTAATGAATCCACCCGGATCCCAAGGTATATCAAAGCCAATTTTAATTAACTATTATTTGGCATTTAGTAGTGAGCACAAAGCAACATATATCATGCAATGACGAAGTCTAATTCTCTTCCTATGCATCAACATGTCATAAAAGAACAATTCATGCACATCAAGTAAAGGCCAATACATAGCATAAGCAGTTTCTTGCAATTTTATCGTGTAGGAAACATAGAGAGGCGGAGATGTAGTCCCTCTCTCATAATAATTGCAAGTAGGAGTCACAAGCACATGCATATCATATTCACCAAAATCATCATGTGCAATGGTAAAAGGCAACCCATCAATGTAATCCTTAATAAGTGCAAATTTCTCTGATATAGTGTAGTTTGGAGAATTCAAAAAGATAATAGAATTGTCATGTGTGGGTGCAATAGCAATAATTTCATTCTTAACATAAGGCATTATAGCAAGTTCATCTCCATAAGCATAATTCATACTGGCATCTTGGCCACAAGCATAGCAAGCATCAAGTTCATCAAAAAGGGATATTTAAAAAGAATCAACGGGATCATAGCAATTATCATAGCATTCATCTTTCGGTAAGAATGAAGGGAAATTAAACAGTGTATGAGTTGGAGAGTTACTCTAATTAGAAGGTGGGCACGTGTAGCTAATCCGCTCTTCCTCCTTTTGTTCTTTGCTCTCCTCGTCATACTTTTCATCCAATGAGCTCATAGTTTCATCATTTTCTTCTTCCATAGACTCCTGCAAGATATTAGTCTCTTCTTGAACAACGTATAAGTCCTCAATATATGGTTTAATATAAGCATTAGAAGAATAATTTTCATAGCAATATTTAAGTATGGCAAATTTTTCAGATTTGTAAAGAGTAGCATCATACTTTTGAATCAAAAAAGTAATTTCATAAGCACCCTTAAAAGCAACAATTTCTTCATTTTGTTTAACATCATAGTAATTATAAACACCATCGGCATAAGCAGATAAGATTCCATTATGCATAAACTCGCATGGGAAGAAAAGGTGTTTCTTGGGGTCCTCGGAACAACAAGTAAAATCATGTATTTTGATAAACTCAAAGCATAGCAATACAAACTATTAATATGATGCCACGAAAGTTTCCCTTTTCGAGATATGCGGTGTCACACAAAATAAGCATGCTCATTTAATGATTTCCCCTCAACTAAGCTAGTTGGGTTTTCAGCACGAGCACAAATGGATCAAAGATTAACCAAATAGAAAGCTTCAGTAGTATGATAGATTTTGGGTGGTTCTTCAACCATAGGTTTAGTAGTTACAACTAATTTTTTTGTATTACGTTACCTACCCATAACTAAAGATAGAAAAAAACTTAGAACAGGAAATAAAAACTACTTAGTGATAAAGCAAACAAGCACACACGAGAATATTCACCCCATGTTATTGCTCCCCGGCAACGGCGCCGGAAAAAGGTCTTGATAACCCAAAAGTATAGGGGATCATTTGTAGCCTTCTACGATAAATAAGAGTGTCGAACCCAATGAGGAGCTAAAGGTAGAACAAATATGCCCTCAAGTTCTATCGACCATCGATACAACTCTATGCACACTTAACGTTTGCTTTACCTAGAAGAAGTATGAAACTATTTTAGAAGAATAAAACTATGAGTACTTTGCGAGAATAAAAACTACGAGTAAATTGTGAGATAATAAAAGTGGATAAGTTTGTCAACAAGAAAGTCATTTGTCCCTAGGCAATCAATAACAAGTACCGGCAATCATTCTTGCAATTTTATATGAGGGAGAGGCATGAGCTAACATACTTTCTCTACTTGGATCATATGCACTTATGATTGGACCCCTAGCAAGCGTCTGCAACTACTAAAGATCATTAAGGTCATGAAACCCAACCATGGCATTAAGTATCAAGTCCTCTCTATCCCATACGCAACAACCCACCTACTCGGGTTTAAGCTTTCGTCACTCTTGCAACCCACCGTAAGCAAATCATGAACGTATTGCAACACCCTACAGGGGGGACCCGTCACGTTTGCGCGAGATAGAGGGCACCGTAGGAGAGCACCATTAATAAAATATACAATCATACCAACCAAGATCACGATTAAACCACAGGACAAAACGAATCTACTCAAACATCATAGGATAGCCAAATATCATTGGGAAATAATATATGGAGTTGAGCACCATGTTTAAGTAGAGATTACAGCAGGGAGAAGAGGTGGTACACCGCTGCATAAAGGGGGTGAAAGTTGGTGTGGACGGTAGCAAGATTGTTGATGTAGATCGCCGTCCCGATCCTTGCCCTGGCGGCACTCCGGTGCCACCGGGAGAGAGGGTGAGAGAGCCCCCTCTTTCTTCTTATTACTTGGCCTCCCCCCTAGATGGGAGGAGAGTTCCCCCTCTGGTCCATGGCCTCCATGGTGGCGGAGGCATGGGAGCCCCTCTGAGATTGGATCGCCCTCTTTGTTCTCTTCTGTTTCACGTTTTCCAGATCTGCCCCTTCACGGTTTCTTAAATTCCCGAGGATCCGTAACTCCGATTGTGCTGGAATTTTTACACGATTTTTTCCATAAATTATCTTTCTTGTGCCAGAAGAAGGGCCCCAACCGACCTTCAAGGAGGGCATAAGGCACCTGGGCGCGCCAGGGGGTGTTCGGCGCACCCTGGTAGGTAGTGGTCACTGTGGGCCCCCGTTTGCGTTGATTCCAAGTCCTAAAAATCACATATATTCCAAAATAATTCGCCGTAAAGTTTTATTGTGTTTGGACTTCGTTTGATATGGACTTTCTGTGAAACAGAAAACATGCAACAAACAGGAACTGGCACTGGGCACTGGATCAATATGTTAGTCCAAATAAATCATATAAAATGTTGCCAAAAGTGTATAAAAGTCGTATAATATTGGCATGAAACAATCAAAAATTATAGATACGACAAAGACGTATCAACTCCCCCACCCCCCGTTGTTGTTGTTGTCGGCCACTGGGAGCACCATTGGAGCCACGGGGAGCACCACGGGAACTGCTAGATGTCCTCTCTGTATGTGTCATCGTGGGTGTGCTTATTGTGTCGTGTGGCGCGAGAGATGAAGGTAAATGGCCGTAGGAATAAATGGGGGCCAGGCGGCCTGGATTCTCGGCGTGTCTACATGGCAGTTTTTGCAGCGGGTAACTGCATCATGGTGCCGCGCCCGACGCAACCGCATGCATAATGGCATCATGATTGTACATGATCGTGCGCCGGCCCCAAACACTGGCAGCGCATGTGGAGGGACGAGGGTAGAGCGCCCGAAGGGACGTGAGCGTACAAGGTGCACAGCGGGACGCGAGCAGAGCGAGCCGCGGCCGCCTCAACCACGAGAAACCACACGCATAGAGAAGTTGAACACATAGGGAATGGTCGTCTACAAGCCGGCCGGCAGTTGCGACGCTGCGTAGAGAGCGGCCGTGTGCTACTACCTTCGTCTTCGTCTATTAGTCCCCTTTATATTTTGTGCCATATTTTGACGTTAAGTTTAACCAACAAAATGTTTGATGCATGTTATAAAAATTATATAATTGGAAAGTATGTTCAAATACGTATCCAACGATATAATCTTTCGCGACATGCATTCATATTTTATTAGTTAAATCTCTAGTTAAAATTTGGCATAAAAATAGATAGACGACTTATAAACTAGGACGGGGGTAGTAGGTAATTAAATCGCAAATGTTTTTTTATTAACCATATGTGTACGTGTCCTCTCATCCTCCTCTCGCACGTCTTGTCACCCCGCTGCCGCAGACGGCTTATAGCACAAGCTTGCGCAGCACGCGGAGGCATTCTTTTGGCCAAACGGTGGTTCGAAGTGGCGCCAATAAATCATCGGTGAGCACGTTCCCGCGCAACCTCGCAGGTACCCGTGCAAGCTTCCCACCCGACTCGGTGAAATCCCCCAAAATCCCAATGATTACAGGCCTACTATATAAACCCTCACGGCCGGCGAGTCCTGCGTCGCATTTTCCCCTCCCTCCCTGTAGATTATCTTGTCTGCTTCTCCCACAATCGCCAATGGCACCAGTCTGTCGTCATCGCTCAGCCACTCTGCCGTCATCAGAGGACAACTCTAGCTGGGAGGCTACACCGCGATGGCGGCACAGTCCCCGATGTAGTGTAGTGCGCATGGCGTCCATGTTGGGTGTTCACGGAACACCCACCACACGCTCCGCCGCCGCTGCCAGTTGGCAGCTGTTGCTGGCCGCCGTTGCCGCCACCCCACGGTCTGCCGTCGTGTCGCCACACCACCGTCGAAAGCCAAGGCCATCGCCCGCTCCGCCGCCGTGGCCCGAAGGCGGGAGGCGGTCGTCGTGGCCGCCCCACTGGCGGCCACCGTGGCAATCACCCGCTCCGCCACCACGGCCCAAAGGCAGGATGTGCTGTTTGTGGCCACAACCCCATCGTCGGCCGTCATGGCCACCAGCCCACCATCAACCGCCGGGGTCATCACCTACTCCGCCTCCGCCGCCCGAAGGCAGGAGGCAGAGGTGGAGGCCCGCGTGTGCGTCAGCGACCTTGCGCGCTACATCGAGTTCCTGTGGGAGGAGGAGGAGTGCCTCGTCGAGCACGCAAAGAGCCTTACCGCCGCCATGGCCGCAGCACACACTGCCGCAAAGGCAAGGAATCATGAGATCTATGAGGAGAACTACCGCTCAAGAGGGGTCGTCTGGAGCGGTGGAGGGCATTCGAGGTGAGCGTCGTTGAAGGTGTAGCAATGGCAGGCACTGTATTGTAGTTGTCCTGCTCGTCGGTAGGCTCCTCCTCCTCTGGCTCTTACTTAGCGCGCTCGGCACAGGAGAGGCTGCCGGAAGTAGTACAAAGCCCCTCCTTAGTAGTAGTATTTAGGGGCTATTTTTTAGTTCATCTGACTATAGATGTGGTGGAACTGTACAACGTACTTAAAATTAGCTAGTATATATAGTTGACCTAGCTATTTCAGTACGTGGTTGGCAACAATTGTGGAAAAGTTTGGTCGGTTCAGCTGTTGAGTTGAACTGTTTGTATAAAGAACGACTGCTTAATCTATGAATGAAATCTATGCTTAATTACTGAATTTTAGTTGCAAAAAATTAGATAGTGCTAGTGATTTTTAGCTGCATATTTTCACAAATGGCAGTGTTCCAGGCTTGACAAATGGCAATGTTACTAGATCAACAAATGTCAATCTTACAAATGGCAATATACGCAGTATGACAGATGCAAATCTTACCAAATTATCTGTACGTGCTTGCACACGGGTCATCCAAAACAACCGTTTGCATTGAAGGGATGTACAAACCTTGCTTGGCACATTTTCTCTTGGCTTAGCGCTGAAGTTTGGCTTTGCATACCGTATTCAATCTGAACCGTTTGCATTGAAGAGATGCACAAATCCTGCATTGTGAATTTTCCACTGGTACAGCGAGGTGCTATATACAAACGGTTTTTAACCCCTTCCCGCGACAGCGTTTCGAACCGTCGCCAAGTGAGTGACTGCGATGGGGGTTCCTTCCCACACGACCCAGAAAACATTGGGGATAGGCCCTCCTGGCACATGCGCTCGGCAAAATGAGGTCGTGTGCGACGGGCGAGCAATGAAATACGATTATACAGGCCCAATTGGTTCCGGTCATAAGTACATCCCACACAGTTAGTCCCAAACAAACGCTTTCGTTTGTTATGTACATTCCACACAGTCAATCCAAGGAATATGGTTCCATTCTTATGTACATCCCACACAGTCAATCCAGGGAAAACGTTTCCGTTTGTATGTACATCCCACACAGACAATCTAGGGAAAACGTTTTCGTTCATATATATACATCCCACACAGTTTTATGTATAGGCTCGTGTGTGAGGTGTAACTATGACACACGCTATGCCTCGGTTTACCATTTGCTTTTATTCAACTACATCACACACGATTTGATGAAGAAAACCGTATGGCATTGGGCTATCCATCACAAGTGCTTTTACTGCTAGAACCGTTTTCCAAGTTCCATGACCCATTTAGCAGGTTTATTAGTTTACAATTAATAATTCCAGTATTACGCAAATTCAAATTTCATATCAAACATCAGTTTGCCAATCTCATATCAGGCACATAAATATATTTTAACATCACAGTATGATAGCTACCTGAAAACAACACAGTACATCATATAGCTAGTTCAGCCTCATAAAAACAATATTAGAACAATATATTCATTTCCCTAATCGAGATCATACAGGCTCGTCTTATCCACCTCGGCTTTCAGTTCAGTAAGAACCTGTTTTGCACTGGCCAACTGGGAAAGTGCCTCCTCCTTGGCCAACACCATCTTAGCAAAGTCTGATTTAAAAAATCTGAGCTCATTCTCCACCTTCCTCTTTTTATCCCACATCTTCAAATAATCTTCAGCGTTGACAACACTTTCTCTAAGCCTACCTCTTTTCTCTTCCTCATACATGCTCTAGAGCTTTGCTTGGCACATCTTCAAAGACCGTGGCCACTCTTGATCAACCCACTACAGGCAAGAACACTTCCATTCATCCTATAATATTTAAAACTAGATCAGTAACAATTGTAGGGGAAAGGGGCTTATATCAACATAGAAAATAACCAATACTTATTTTGAAAATCTAAAGAAACATGTTCATTATGACATATCTTCTCAAAAAGATAAATGTGCAAATGAAATAATTCCTACTAAGACAACAACCAAATTCTGAAACATTAGAAGCTATAATTAACTACAGCAATGCTACAAGTTCTTAGTCATGTACTATAAATAACAAATTGAACATTTTATGGGGAAGCTAAACATAACTGCAATAGCATAGCTACAGTGTTTGGATGACAGTAAATTGATACTAACAGGTGTACATGCACAAATTTAGTAACATAGAACTAATAGCACTAAGGTCGTCCACTATGTATGCCAAAACCGGTGTACAGACGAGTGTTGCTACATTTGGCACCGGTGCCCTGCACTAGCGAGCCGATGTAGTGGAAAAAAGTAGGGACCCGGAATTGGGAGCACCTAGTTGCTCCGATGCCCGGTTCCTTCATGCCATGAAGATTTAGTATTTTACTGCCTGCCTGCTCGGATGTGTGGACCAAAGTTGGCTGCACAAACTGCTGAAGCGGTGCCAAATAATTTTATGATGGCACCATTGATGAGATGGCAACATTTTTAGATACTAGGTACAAACTGTGACATTGTCTCAACATTAAGAATAACATAGGACAGTGAAGTGTCTGAATCACATCTAACAAATGATTTATAACAACAAAAGTGGGGCTAACCTTCTCTACACATGCTAGAAACTTCCTCCCACTGTCCACAGATTCAAACACACCTAGCTTCACGCATGGAGATTGATGGTGACAACGAGCAGACAGATCTTCAGCCACCCCCTCCATTCGTTGCAACTTATGGTCCTAGGGAGCTACAAGAGGAAGAAATGACTCAAATCATCCGTCGGGTTAAAATCCTTCATTCCAAGTCATAGCCCGAGAGAGAGAAGAGAGGCATACCCGGGTGGTGAAGGAGCTGTCGGAGGAGGAGGAACCGATGGAGAGGTCATTGAAGAAGACCATGGCGACCTCGCCAGTAGGATGCGAGACGGCGAGAGCAAGGATGCAACTATAGCTTAGGAATGAAGGAAGGAGGAAACAGGGGAAATGTGACTTGTGGTCAGGGAGAAAAGGGGACGGGGAAGGGAGGGAGGGGGTAGATATTTCGGCGGTAGGCCAAAAAAATAGAAATGTGGAGGGAAACTTTGAGTGCGGTGCTGGCGCACACCATTCACTTTGAATGATTGTGTGCATCGCAAATGATTCTTCTGCTTTACGCGCATGGGATGATTTTAATTCAAATTTTGGTGGAAAATTCCCTGGGTACCACGTCATTGCATAATTTAACATCGCTTGCTAAATTGGGCAAACAAAAGAGCGAACATCCCACAGACCACACTTACTGAATCGAGCAATTTTAGTAATTAAACAGAGCCAGTTGACCTAAATATCGCTGTAACAAAAGATCAACATTAAAAACAAAGCCTAAGTACACATAATTTTAACAAAGCCGCCGCCGTGCCAGCCTATGCATTGCCGGTGTGAGATGAGACGTCGATGACTTGTCCTGGCGACATGCCGCCGTTGGTGCACTCCGCGCCCCCCTGCTGAAGTCGACCTCGTCCTCGTCCTCGGCGTCGCCCTCAAGGTTTTAGTACTCATAGTAGTGGCTGCATCAGAGCTCGCGTTGGTACTCCACCGTCGATTCCTTGATGGACAGACTCTTCTCTACCTCAACCTCGACCATGCGCAACTCCTCCTCCCGGTGCTCCTCGATTTCCGCCGCCTCCTGCATCTCCAGCTCTCGCTCGGCGATCTCATGAGGAAGCAGGGGCTCCATGGCCACCACCGCCTTTTCGGACGTGGGTTGCATGCTGGATTCCGAGGTGGCCTGGAATATCTTGGCGTGTGTATCCTCGATCTTGGCATGGATGGCCTCGACCCGGGCCAGGGAGACATCGGCGGCACGGACGGCAGCTCGAGCGCTCTCGGCGTTTGCAACCACCATCGCCGCAGCTGCTGCAGCCGTCTCGGCTGCTGCTGCTGCTCTGTCGGCTGCCGCAGACGCACTCTCGGCGGATGCGGCCGCGCTCAATGCGGATGCGGCAGCACTCTCAGCGTAGGCGGCCGCGCTCTCAGCGTAGGCGGCAGCGCTCGGGGAGGATGCGAGCACCGTACGGGCCTTCACGAAGCGTTTCCATGGTGTGATCTTTGCAATAAGGGGTTGCGGGAATGGGGATCAGGATTCGGGGGTTGCCGGCACTGGAGGAGACGAGTTGTCGAACCTTAAGGAGGAAGACTTAAATAGACCCACGACTTTTCCTCGCAAACGGTTCCTACAAGAAACTGTGTGTGATGTTGTTGATATTTTTTATTAGCTGTGAAAGACGAATTTGGAGTAAAGTGGCAGCGAATGGTGTTTTAAATGTATGAGAATTTTTTTAGTACTAATACAACTGCCATGTCAAATTTTGGAAAATTTCAGGGGTCATTTGACCTTTTAAGACATTTAACTGATTTTCTAGCCATTTAATGACCGTAATTCATATTTGAACTACATGTCCATTCAACAGCTAACCATAATAGTTTGAAAAGTCATATTTGTGTACTTGTGTGTGAGTTAATTCCACGTGCGGTAAATTGGAAGGAATTTTCAAACATATTGGTCTCACGGCTAGCATGGAGTGGCATGGCATTTAAATTCCCAAAAAATAAAAAATCAGAAACACATGAAACCTTGCTTGATGTAATGTCATGCCACCAAGATGATGCGGTAAAAAATTTGGCGTGTTTGACGAAAGTTTGGACACACACCCCTCACAAACCGAAGCAGCCCACTAGAAGGCTCGTGGTTCCGAGAGGGAACAATACATGTTTGACGACGAACGGGCGATAGCTTCCTCTTATGGGCTTCAAACAATTTCTAAAGTTCATGTGCCCTAATATTACTGTCGTGTCAAAATTTGGAAAATTTCAGGGGTCATTTGACCTTTTTAAAACATTTAAGTGATTTTCTAGCCATTTAATCACCGTAATCCAAATTTGAACTACATCTACATGCAACTGCTAACAATAACTGTTTGAAAAATCATATTTGTGTACTTGTGTGCGAGTTAATTCCATGTGTAGTAAATTGGAAGGAATTATCAAACATATTGGTCTCACGCCCTAGACACGTGCATGGAGTGCCATGGCATTTAAATTCCAAAAAATTAAAAAGGTCAAAAATACATGAAACCTTGCTTGATGTAATGTCATGCCACCAAGATGATGTGGTAAAAAAATTGGCATGTTTCACGAAAGTTTGGACACACACCCCTCACAAACCGAAGCAACTCAATAGAAGGCTTGTGATTCCGAGAGGGAACAATGCATGTTTGATGACGAAGAGCAGATTGCTTCCTCTTACAGCCTTCAAATTTTTTCTACATTTGACATGCACTAATACAACTATCATGTGAAAATTTGGAAAATTTTAGGGGTCATTTGACCTTATAAAGACATTTAAGTGATTTTCCAGCTATATAATGACCGTAATTCAAATTTGACTACATGCAACAGCTAGCCATAACGGTTTGAAAAATCATATTTCTGTACTTGTGTGCAAGTTAATTCCATGTGCAGTAAATTAGTAGGAATTTTCATACATATTGGTGTCACGGCATGGACACCTGCATGGAGTGCCATGGCATTTAAATTCAAAAAATTAAAAAACTGATCAGAATGAAACCTTGCTTGATGTAATGGCATTCCACCAAGATGATGTGGTAATAAAATTGGCTTGTTTGACGAAAGTTTGGACACACACCCCTCACAAACCGGAGCAACTCACTAGAAGGCTCATGGTTCTGAGAGGGAACAATGCATGTTTGATGACGAACATGAGATAGCTTCCTCTTATGGCCTTCAATTTTTTTCTACACTTAACGTGCACTAATACAACTGTCATGTGAAAATTTGGAGAATTCTAGGGGTCATTTGACCTTTTAAAGACATTTAAGTGATTTTATAGCCATTTAATGACCGTAATTCAAATTTGAACGACATCTACATGCAACAGCTAACCAAAATAGTTTGAAAAATCATATTTTTGTGTACTGGTGTGCGAGTTAATTCCATGTGCAGCAAATTGGAAGGATCTTTCAAAAATATTGGTGTCACGGCCTGGACACACATGCATGGAGCACCATGCCATTCAAATTCCAAAAAATTAAAAAAACGATCAGAAACACATGAAACCTTGATTGACGTAATGTCATGCCACCAAGATGATGTGGTAAAAAAATTTAGCCTGTTTGACGACAGTTTGGACACAAACCCCTCACAAACCGGAGCAACCCACTAGAAGGCTCGTGGTTTCGAGAGGGAACAATGCATGTTTGATCACGAACGAGCGATAGCTTCCACTTATGGGCTTCAAAAAATTTCTACAGTTAACGTGCACTAATACAACTATCATGTCAAAATTTGGAAAATTTCAGGGGTCATTTGACATTTTTAAGACATTTAAGTGATTTTCTAGCCATTTAATGACCGTAATCCAAATTTGAAGTACATCTACATGCAGGCGGCTAACCATAACGGTTTGAAAAAAATTGTGTACTTGTGTGCGAGTTAATTCCATGTGCAATAAATTGGAACGAATTTCAAACATATTGGTGTCACGGCTTGGACACATGCATGGAGTGCAATGGCATTTGAATTCCAAAAATTTTAAAAATCATCAGACGATGTAAATATCTGGTGTTCAAAAAAGAAAATGTAAAGATCTGGCAAGACAACCGGCCCCTACAGGATTGGCACTCTATTTTGTGCCTCGGGGTTTGGAAGGTGAGTGGCATGTCAATCAGACACGGTTCTGTATTGGAAACCGTCAGCTATTAAGTTCACACATGGATTTTTCCACGGGAATCGTGTGTAATTCAAACTACAGTACTCGTAAATTTCGGCGACCGGCGTGTGTACTGTTCCCGTCGATCTAGATTCCAGCCGCCAATAGATACTACCTTGCTCACGTCTTCCCGCCTGCATTCTCATCTACATCCTTCCCTCGCTCTCTCTCTCTCTCAAATCTCGGCCATTGCGCCATCAATCTGCCCACGCGCTGACGAGGAGGCGCCGTCCCCCGCGGATGCTCAGTCGAAGAGCAGCGACGAGAGGAGGACCCCTACGCGTCGCCGGACGAGGTTGCGCCAGACCCCCCAACTTTGGAGTGGTTTTGGGGCCAGTAAAATCATTGTCTGTGGAAGTCGCTGCCGCCAGCTGAGAAAGCTAGGAAAATGGCGTTCAAGGAGATGGCGAAGGAGGAAGCCAGGTACCAGGCCGCCTGTGAAGCCCATGATGCCGCCTGAAAAAATGAGGCAGTGGAGCTTTGGGGGCAGTTGCGTCATCGTGCGGAGGAGGTGTACGAAGACAGGTACTTCACGAGGAAGGTCAAACATGCTAGGTGCCTCATCAATGCATGGAGGTGGACCGATAAGTTCCAGCATGCCACCGACAAGGATCTCCGGTCGGCGCCCAACGAAATGGCAGGATCGTTCGCGCTCGTCCGCCAGCTAGAGGCAGATTGGTACGTCAAGCACTGTGAGGCGGAGGAGGTGGAGTACTGCCTCCACGCTGGGAAGACGACGCGCACCAGGGAGTTGCTGATGAGGGGCTACCGGAATACTGCCCCCAGGAGGTATTATTAGTTTTAGTATTGTTCATTTTCAATTTTATGCATTGTACCTAGTAGTTAAGTATCATCACGTATATGTGATGATATTATATATATTCTATGATGAACTAATGAACGATTAATATATATTCTGAATTCCATTCTCTATCTATTTTTGTATACTAATTTGTATCCAGCTGTTATCATCCACATATACACACATTGAAACAGAACATATAAGAACGGAAAACAGAGTACACACATTGAAACATAGCAATATTATGATTGTTGTGAATACATAGCGATCCACGTCGAAACGACTCAACAAAATAAAATGCGTCCATGGGACCATGACCAGCAGCCCTTGCCTATGGTAGCTCTTGGCTCTGCCTGAACTGGTGCAGGCATTCGCCCAAGCGATCGACACGCTCGCGGTACATCTGGAGCGCGATCTCAAGCTCCAAGTTGGCTATTTCATCGGATCACCAACTCGAGGATGCGACGGCCATGTTCCTCTACTGCGCCCAGCTGGACACCTAGGCCAAGGAGGCGGTCGAGCCTAGCGACTAGCATGTTGGCATCAAGCGGGCCGCGGACAAGGCGAACTACGCGATCCATGCGAATGGTGCGGCGGGCGTTCGGTGCAAGTACGGTGCGGCCGACCTCTGGAGCAAGTACGGCGCAGAGGGCCTCTGCCCACTCCTGGCGAGAAATGGGGGTACTGACGGGATGTGTACCTAGCTGCGACGCCCTGTCAATAGCAGGCAAGCGCCGATGGGTCCACTCTTGCTATGCGGCGCGCCCCGCCTCTCGCTCCGTGGCGCTCTAACGGTCTCACCGTGCGGCGAGCCACAACCTATTGGCGCGGACGCTCCTAGCTTGCTCTGCAGCGTGCCATCGGTCATGTTGTGCGGCAAGCTGCAGCCTCTCGGTGCTGACATGCCTATCTTGATCTGCGGCGCTGAAGCGCCATGCGCCAAGGGTCTGCTCAATCCTAGCAATGACGCGCATCACGGTGTCGTCCATCGCGTTGCCGGGGAACGCCTCAGCCTCGACGGGCCGTGGTGCCTTCTCATATTCCTCGTCAACAAGGTTGATGGTAGAGGCGGCGCTTTGGTGGGTTGGCATGTTTCGAAAAGGTGGATGTGCTACAGGCTGCGCTTGTTGCCTTCGTGCGTTGCGCCGTCTAGGTTTATGCGCAATATCGTTGGGTGGCGGGAGGAAATGGCAGGAAATGGTGGCATGTTAATAAATCGCCATCAATTAATGGAAACTTAGCATAGAAGGAACATCGAGCTAACACAAGAAGTATATGATGATCAGATGATCGTTTATCCTAGTTAATTATCCATGTAATAGTTTACTTTGGTGTGTGGAAATGTCATGTGTGTACTAGCCACCTATGTAATTGGATGTTTGCCGCGTATTACACACATCTTGTTTATGTGAAACATTTTTGTTCTCTTGGCTCAACCCAAACAGTTTATCGGAATGAACTGTATGCCCTCCAGTGCACACACCTTGATCTGGCTGAACCGTTTCAGTTGCGTTGCATAACCGAAAATAGTTCATCCAAGTGAACCGTATGCCATATATCGCACAGACCTTGAACTGCCTGACCGTTTCTTTTGTGTTGCCTAATCACAAACAGTTCATCCGAGTGAACTATATGTCGTATATCACACACACCTTCATCTGGCTGCCTGTTTCTGTTGTTCCGGCTCATCACAAACAGTTTATCCAAGTGAACAATATGCCATATATCGCACACGTCTTCATCTGGCTGCCCGTTTCCTTTGTTCTGCGTCATCGCAAATATTTAATTAAACTGAAGCATATGCCCCGCATCACACACACAACTAAAATCTGAACCATGTTCGATGTATCCTTCAACGCAAACGGTTTTTTACATCATCGTTTGCGATTAATGCATCGCACACAGTTTCGTCAAAAGGGTCTCTGATGTAGTGTCGCGTTAGTAGCATCTTGCAGTAGTGTTCTCTTGGTTTACTGGGAGGACCATAGCTCTCACTTTGCATATGGGTGTTCTATCTAAAACGTTTCCGATCAAGAGCTGCACAAATCCTGCTCGACACATTTTCCCTTGGCTTCCTAGGGAAGCTGTCGGTTTGCATATGGGTGTTCTATCTAAAACTTTTGCGATGAGTGTTTTATATTTAAAAACCATTTACATTGTTTTTAAAGAAAATGGTTTGATAGGTCTGTACATTCAGAGAAAAAAACCCAAGTTCGTTCAAACCATATCTTTCATTCAATCACACTGCGAATTTATATTCATATGATCGAGATACACTGATACAGTATTAAACCCCCCAAAAAACTAATTCCGACGGTGGCGGAGGCAGCGTGCCAAGCCGGCATTGTTGTTGTCGTCCTCCGGGACGCCATTGTTGAAGTCTTCAAGGCAGCATATAATGTTCTTCACTTGGAAATCAAACATCATGTCGTCGCGCGACCGACGGACGGGGTGCGGGAGAACGGCAACTAGTAGTGCTGCGAGGTAGCGGTCGACGGCGGCGCCCCATGCCGCTAAGAGGGGCGCAAGCACGGGCACGGGCGTGGTGGGCGCAGGCAAACGCATGAGGACCGGCGCTGCAGTGGGTGCATGGGCGCGATGGGCACGGGCATGGGTGCTGGTGCTGGCATGTACACGAGCTCGCGCGGATCTGCGGAGCCCCCGCTTCCGCCAGCGTCTTCCAGGTCTGTGATAGTGCTCGGCGACCAGGCCGTCAATGCTACAGGGATGGTCCCTGGCGCGGGCACGGGGATGGGAGCTGGGACGGGAGTGGGGGAAACAACCGCCGTGGCTAGCTCGTTCAGGGCCATGTCCATGAGGTCCTATTCCTCCTTATTTTCTATCTCCTCCGGCTTGGAGTCGACTTCACCAAACTATGAGACTAGTGGCAGATGATCCTTCGGTGCCATGGCGTAGGTGGAGGTCTGCGGGAGGGAGGGGAATGGGAGGGAAACAGTAAGGACGCCCGTATTAAACAGCGGCTCAGGCGCCACTAATGGAGAGGATGCGAGCAAGGTGGGCGGCCATGGAAGTCAAAGGGCTCACTTCCTAGTGAGCCTGCACAGCATACAGCTCGCACGCTTCTCGGTGAGCCTGCGCATTCGGAGGACAGCTTGCACGCCTCTCGGTCACATGAAGGGTTAACAGAACGCTCACGATTTCAATATACAAATGTTTGAGATGTTGAAGTGGCAGCTATTTGTTTCAAAATGCCTTTGTTGACTGTTATTCGAGTGCGCCTTCTCTCAAAATGGACACGAAAAATACCACATCATGTCGGGTGCCATTCCATGATAGCATGCCAAGTTTCATGAATTTCAGACTAGTTTGGGTTTGACTAGAATTTAAAAACAAAGTATCTCAACATTTTGTCGGCAATCAACAGTGCCCTAGTGTTTGAAATTCATTCCCATTTCTTGCATGGGACCTAAGCATGCACCCAACGACACACATTTGATATGTCAACCCATTTTTCTGCACTGGAGCTTGTGCATGTAGTTCAAATTTGAATTATGCACATAAAATGCCTAGAAAACCTAGTTAATGTATACAAATGTCCAAGCGAACCCGAAAAACCCCAAAAATTGACACAACACTCCTCTTGTTCTATGTTGACACTAAAAAAATTTAAAGCAAGAAGAGGCAACAGATATCGTTTCGTCTCCAAAGGTGGCACGTTCCCTACCGAAACCATCAGGCTTGTTGTGAGAAGCTCTTGTTTGCGAGAAGCTTATACCCAAACCTGCCCCAAATGGGGAAAAATTACCACAACATGTTGATGCCGCTCCATGATAGCATGTCAAGTTTCATGAACTACAAACGAGTTTTGGATTTACTAGAATTTAAAAACCATGTATCTCAATGTTTGCGGCCGAGCGACGGGGGCAAGGCGTTTGACATTCATTCCCATTTCTTGCATGGGGCCTAAGCATGCAACCAATGACACAAATTTTATTTTTCAACCAATTTACATGCACTAGAGCATGTGCATGTAGTTCAAATTTGAATTATGCACATAAATGCATAGAAAACTCAGTTAATGTATAAAAATGTCCAGAAAAACCACAAAATTTCCTAAATTTAAGACAACACTCCTGTTGTTCTATGTTGACACTAGAAAAAATTGAAATCAAGAAGAGACAACGGATATCGTTTCGTCCATAAAGGTGAAATGTTCCCTACCGTAACCACGAGGCTTTTTGTGAGAAGCTTTGGTGTGTGAGAATCTTATACCCCAACCTGCCCCAAATGGGACAATATTTTTACCACGACATGTTGATGTCGTTCCATGCTATCATGTCAAGTTTCATAAATTTCACACGTGTTTCGATTCACTAGAATTTAAAAACCATGTATCTCAATGTTAGCGGCCGAGCGACGGTGGCAAGGTGTTTGACATTCATTCTCATTTCTTGCATGGCACTTAAGCACAAGGACACACATATCAATTTTGAACCCATTTATATGCACTAGAGCATGTGCATGTAGTTCAAATTTGAATTATGCACATAAATGCATAGAAAACTCAGTTAATATATAAAAATGTCCAAGCGAACCCCGAAAAATCCCAAAAATTGACACGGGATTTTTTTTAAAGTAAGCAGAGGCAACGGATATCGTTTCGTCCCCCATGGTGGCACGTTCCCAACTGAAACCATCAGGCTTGTTGTGAGAAGCTCTGGTTTGCGAGAAGGTTATACCCAAACCTGCCCTAAATGGGAAAATATTTTTACCACGGCATGTAGATGCCGTTCCATGATATCATATCAAGTTTCATCAATTTCAGATGAGTTTTAGATTTAGTAGAATTTTAGAACCATGTATCTCAATGTTAGCGGCCGAGCGACAGTGTCAAGGTGTTTGACATTCATTCTCATTTCTTGCATGTGACCTAAGCTTGCAACCAAGGACATACATTTTATTTTTCAACCCATTTTTATGCACTCGAGCATGTGCGTGTAGTTCAATTTTGAATTATGCACTAGAAAACTTAGTTAACATACAAAAATGTCCAAACAGTCCCCGAAAAATTCCAAAATTTAACACAACACTCCTGTTGTTCTATGTTGACACCAGAAAAAAAATTGAAAGCAAGAAGAGGCGACGAATATCATTTTCTCCACAAAGGTGACACGTTTCCCTAACGGAACCATGAGGCTTCTTGTGAGAAGCTCTGGTTTGTGAGAAGCTTATACCATAACCTGCTCCAAATGGGACAATATTTTTTACCCCAGCATGTTGATGCCATTCCATGATAGCATGCCAATGTTCATGAATTTCAGATGAGTTCTGGATTTACTAGATTTACAAAAGCATGTACCTCGACGTTTGCCGGAGAGCCACGGTGATGTGGTGTTCGAAATTCATCCCCATTTCTTTCATGGGAAATCAGCATAAACCCATGGACATATATATGATTTTACAACCCATTTTGGTGCACCGGAGCATGTGCATGTAGTTTAATTTTGAATTGGGCACCTGAAATGGCTAGAAAAACAAGTTAATGTATAAATATGTCCAAATGAACCTTGAATAATTCCAATTTTTTGACGACACACCTATAGTTGCATGTTCACTACAGATAAAAGTTCTAGCAATTCAAACACCCTCCTTTGCCGCTTTGACCCCATTATGTAATTCAAATCAAGATGAAAAATCAAGTAGATCACAAACAGTTTATTATCACCAACCGTGTGAGATGCAGTGCAAAATATCTTGGAGCACCGTCGAAGTATAGTATGCCTATGGATTACGCGAGAAGGTGCTTCGGCTACAGTCCACAGCCGGCATGTCAAGCACACTAGCTCGCTCCACAAATATCATTTCACTATTCAATCGTCGCCGGTGAAAGATGGGGACGTGGACCCGCGTCGTGATGGCAACTTTGGCGGCCCACTCCGGCGAGAGCGCGGCCGCAGCTGCCATGCGCGTGCTAACAAGGTGCATGAGCGCGACCGCAATCTGCGACTGGGCGACCAAGGCAGCCTCAAATGGCTGTTGTTGCTTCTCAGGTGGTGGCAGCAACATCTGCCTCGGGGATAGCAACTAGCGAGAGGGGCACAGTAGCTGTCCGTTCCCCAGCGGCGGCCCTAGCCCTGATGGAGGCCGCCCACACATGTCGAGGCTGCCCATGCCCAGGTCATGGCGGTCACCACACAAATCGAACGAAGCTTCTCCGACAGCGGTCGGCATCCCACGACCGAAGAGTTGGTAATCGCCGAGAGTGTTCCAGCAGCCGTCCGTTCCTCCGCGACATACCTTGACATGACGGAACCCATCCGAGCCCACATCGCGGCCGCCCATGCCCAGCTTGTGGCGGCCTTTTCCAAAGAGATGGCGAGATGCTTCCCGAGTATGGTGCGATGGATGCCATGGAGCCCCTTCCCCAGGAGACCGTCGAGCACGAGCTGGACATGGAGGAGGCGGTGGAGATCGATGAGCACTAGCCATAGTAGTGCTCTTTGTTTTCTTTGAGCGCTGGTCTTTAATTTGTTAGAGTAATGTTTAGGTCAGCTAGCTCTGTTTAATTGCTGAACTTGCTCGACTAAGAAGTGTGAGTGTGTTGTAGTCTCCTTTGTGTACCAAAATTATGCAATGACGTGGATGACCACTGTAAACATGGAAATTCGAACCAAAATTTGCACGTTCAAACTCATCACACACGGGTTAAGCTATATGAATTGTTTTTGATGTTCACATATCATACACAGTGCTGAATAAGGGACCGTCTTTGATGACACTTTGCGCGCCAGTTTTTTCACTGCACCGATTTAAATTTTCGGCTTCCGCGGAAATATGTACCTCCCCGCCCCCTCCCCCTTACCAAAAACCACATTCCCCCTATTTCTGCCTTCCTTTCCAAGTTGAAACCTTCACTCCTTGCTTGCAGCGTCGCCTCCTCGCCGGCGTTCCTCCTTCACGCAGCTCGGCCTCGTCGATCCAAGCAGGTAATCCACACCTGACCCCCATCCTCCTCCTCCTTTCACATTCCACATGCCCCGACCGCCGGCGCGACACCTTCCGCCCAAATCACCGAACCCTCCCCCAAATAAGTGCCACCCTAAGACATGGTGTACGCAGTATAGCCAGGAGCTCAAGGAGCATTTTAGAGCGGAGAAGCAAACCGCGACCGCACGCTCGGATGAGGTCGCCATGGCTGCCATTCATGCCGACCCCCAGATCTTGGAGGGGCACCTCACCACCAAGGCCACCATCGACGCCTCACGCGTCGATGCTGCGACGCGGTTGGCTGCTTTAAACGACAGTTCTTGTAGTTTTCTTGAGGCCACTGTCGGTGCCTTCGACAAAGACTATGAGGTGTTTTCTCAGCGTGCCCATGCTTACCTCAACTTGACAGCCAGTAGGTTGGTGCCCGGAGCGGCTCAGGCAACTCACCACTATGACGTGGGCACCCATGATGTGGAGGCCTCGCCCTCTTCCATGTCCAAGGAGCCAATCATCATTGATATCTCCGACGATGAGGAGTAGCTTGTCTTATTAGCTCACTATAAGTACCTATGTTCAGTTTGCTAACTACGGCGGTTAAGCATGCTCGGTTTACACGTTGCATGTGTTGCTCCTGCCTTTCCATAAAAAATTATAGTGAACTGTTCTATCTACTTTTACTATGCAATTTGTTGCTCTAGTGTATATGTTCTATATGTCGTGTAATGTGGTGCTTGTCAGTGTCAAAACCGGCGGATCTCGGGTAGGGGGTCCCGAACTGTGTGTCTAAGGTCGATGGTAACAGGAGACAGGGGACACAATGTTTACCCAGGTTCGGGCCCTCTCTATGGAGGTAATACCCTACTTCCTGCTTGATTGATCTTGATGAATATGAGTATTACAAGAGTTGAAGAGTTGATCTACCACGAGATCGTAATGGCTAAAACCCTAGAAGTCTAGCCTGTATGACTATATTTGTCCTTCGGACTAAGCCCTCCGGTTTATATAGAGACCAGAGGGGACTAGGGTTGTACAAAGTCGGTTACAGAGGAAGGAATCATCATATTTGGACGCCATGCTTGCCTTCCACGCCAAGGAGAGTCCCATCCGGACACGGGAGAGAGTCTTCGGTCTTGTATATTCACAACCCACTAGTCCGGACCATGTCCAATAGGTCGTACGTCCGAGGACCCCTTAGTCCAGGACTCCCTCAGTAGCCCCTGAACCAGGCTTCAATGACGAGGTGTCTAGTGTGCAGATTGTCTTCGGCATTGCAAGGCGGGTTCCCCTTTCCGAGTACTCCAAGATAGTCTTCGGACGCAACGAACATGTCCGATCTTGCAACACAAGTACCACAGACCGCAGAGAGTATAATATTTCACGAGTCCAATCCGCTGACAACTTTTTGTAAGGTGACATCACGTCTGGCCGGTCATTATTTCGAACCGTTTCTTGTCCTGCCGTTCCATGTTTCGAGGCGCGGTTTTTATTGGCATGTCTTGTCGAAGCAGAGATCGTGTCCCCTTACTGCGGGATTCTCATCAATACGAGCGTGGGTAACCCAACTATTCCATTGGGATGATTCCTTAGGAATAGGCAGGTTTTCAGGCTTAGGAGGAGGCATTCGATATCCGTTGCCTTTATAAAGGAGCCAAGGGCCGTCTCTTTTTACGACGACCCTTTCCTCAGCCCTTCAAACTTCGAGTTCTATCACCCAAGGTTCGACTTCATTGCTTCAAGCTTCCCAATCATGTCCGGACCCAGCCCACAGGGCCGATGGGTGGCTTCCTCTATTACAGAGGAGGACACTGTGAAGCTCCGTGCGGCCAGATACCTGACCACGGAGATCCCCCACAGGCTTCCTGCTCGAGGACAGGTTATTCCTTCTCCCAGATCCGGCGAGAAGGTTTTATTCATCTCCCACTTCCTCCGAGGGCTAGGATTCGCTCTTCATCCCTTCGTCCAGGGCTCATGTTTTATTACGGACTAGATTTTCAAGATCTAGCCCCAGATTCTTTCCTTCACATCTCGGCGTTCATTATCACGTGCGAGGCTTTTCTCCGTATTCCCCCACACTTCGGCTTATGGCTCAAGACCTTTAGTGTGAAGCCGAAGGTAGTCGACGGGGAACAAGCGGAGTGCGGCAGTGCTATAGTGAGCAAGCTTACCAATGCTCTCTGGCCAAAAGGCTCCTTCACCGAATCTCCCAACCTATGGCAGCAGGAGTGGTTTTACGTCACTGAACCCCATGGTACCAAGTGGGCAGCTATACCTGCATTCTGATTTGGCCCTCCGCTACAACTTGCATCATGGATTAATAAGGGGCTAGACTGGGGATCAATTGACAAAGTGCAGACTCTACAGAGCCGCATCCGGAGCCTCCTTGAGAAGGACATCGATCTTATCAACGTGATTCAAGTAATGCTGGTCCGCCGGGCCCTGCCGTGCCAGCAACAGCCTCTCCGCATGTGGGAGTTTAATCCCGAAGGGCCACGGACCCTCCAACACTTCTTCGGTACTATGCACAAAGGAATGTGGAAGTTGTTTTTCGGGAAACGAAAACAGTGGCCGGACACCACCGAGGACATCGGCCTCGAGTGCAACCATCCAGATACCTCGGTAAGGACTCGACTCCCGAACAATTTTTAGCTATGTACGCTGTAATACGATACTGAGCAAACTATCTCCTTCCAAGGCTAGATAAACAAAGCAGAGGGATTTAGGTGTTCGGCCCCCTTCCCGAAGACTCAGCGGATCTCGTACTAACAAGGATGCTGGCTCCGGCACCGTACCAGATGCCTGTGAAGGAGGACAAGGTGGAGAGCGGCAGGACCAAAGGTGGCCTCCATCCCGAAGGTATATGAGACACTGTGTCCGGGGAGATCAAAATTCCATCACCCGAAGACAAAAGTGAAGGAGAAGCCAACATCCCTTCTCCCCATGGTAAGAAAAGGGCCGCCTCCGAAGGTTGGGAGGAAAAGGCTCCTAAGCGAGGCAAGATGCCCCTGTCGGGCGGCTCGGGCTTGGAGGACGACGTCATCGCACAGTCCCACAGTGAGGACAAGCCTTTAGCCAAATCGTAAGTGAACAAGGGTGTTTTAAACATATCCCATTCATTTCCTGTTACCATGATAACATCTAGAATATATGTTTTTGCAGCTCGGCACACAGTCTTCTTCAACAATCCTCTTCCTCGGTGGATCTTCTCCCGGAGATGATGGAAAGCGAAATGCCTCCACCGGCCTCCTCGCCCAATAGGGTGGACTACGTCGAGGTGTCGTCCCGGAGGGTCTCTCCTGATCAACAAGTGGTGCGAGGGATGATGAAGACACTACCCGAAGGTGATACTTCGGTAGCCCAGGGTCCGGGGCCAACAATAAAGGCCCCGGATTGTCCGGCTTACAGCTGGAGACGACTCTAGGGATGAATAAACGGATCCGTTCGAAGGGAGGCCATACTCCTACAACAGCTTCCGGAGATCCAGAAGCACCGGATATATTGACGAACATGCTGCGACAGGCGTCCGTCTTAGAGGAACATCGTACCTTGATGGGTACGGTGGTTGAAAATGTTCTGTCCACGAAAAGCGGATTGAATGAAGCCTTTACGAGCCTGCTAAGAGGCTTCGAGGTTTGTACTGTAATATTTTAGATTGTGTTTTATTCACAAAATGCACCTGTGTATAGATAGTAGCCCCTGAGACTCTGATTGGCTTCCCAAGGGAGGCAATCAGAGGATCAAAAAGATATGCCCAGGAAATAATCTGATTAATTGGAACACAGGGTGTTACCTCCCTGGCTACTGCCCGAACTACAGACGTTGCAGATCTGCAGCGGAAGATTGATGAGGCAGATGATGACATCACGCTTATTAACAGGCGTCTTGATGAGGCGCAAGGTATGTTTTTAGGGCAGTCATTATATGCACGTGCTTATAATATAAGCATGACGCTAAGAATTGTATATTGAGATATGCATGGCTGCAGATGGTGCCGCCGCAGTTGAGATCCTTCAGGCTGACCTAGTCCGGGCCAAGGAGCAGGCCCGGATTAGCAATGCGGCTAAAGAAAAGGCATCTGCCGAGTTAAAGGCCGAACAGGTTGCTCGGCGCCAATACGAGGAGAGAATATCCACGATGGTGCTTGAGCTAAAGGATGCTGCTAGCCGTTGCGAATTTCTCGAGAAGGGTAATAAAGCCAGAACGGCTGATCTTGACAAGGCCTTACGAGAGGCGAAAGAAGCGCGGTCCAAGTCTAGAGCGGCCCGGGAGGAGATCCGGCAAGCTGGGGAGATCGCGACTGGTAAGCCCTTTTTGTTACAAACTAAGTTCGGCGATCCGAATTATGCCCCGCTTTGTTGGGAATCATAGCATAATTTAAAATTTTCCTACGCTCACCAAGATGCATCTATGGAGTATACTAGCAACGAGGGGAAAGGAGTGCATCTACATACCCTTGTAGATCGCGAGCGGAAGCGTTCCAATGAACGTGGATGACGGAGTCGTACTCGCCGTGATCCAAATCACCGATGACCGAGTGCCGAACGGACGGCACCTCCGCGTTCAACACACGTACGGTGCAGCGACATCTCCTCCTTCTTGATCCAGCAAGGGGGAAGGAGAGGTTGATGGAGATCCAGCAGCACGACGGCGTGGTGGTGGATGTAGCGGTTCTCCGGCAGGGCTTCGCCGAGCTTCTGCGCGAGAGAGAGGTGTTGCAGGGGAGGAGGGAGGCGCCCAAGGCTGTTGTTTGCTGCCCTCCCTCCCCCCCTTTATATAGGCCCCTGGGGGGGTGCGCCAGGCCCAAGAGATGGGATCTCAAGGGGGCGGCGGCCACAAGGGGGGGAAGGGGTTGCCTTGCCCCCCAAGGCAAGGGGGAACTCCCCCCCAGGGTTCCCAACCCTAGGCGCATGGGGGGAGGCCCAAGGGGGGCGCCCCAGCCCACTAGGGGCTGGTTCCCTTCCACTTTCAGCCCATGGGGCCCTCCGGGACAGGTGGCCCCACCCGGTGGACCCCCGGGACCCTTCCGGTGGTCCCGGTACAATACCGGTAACCCCCGAAACTTTCCCGGTGGCCGAAACTGGACTTCCTATATATAATTCTTCACCTCCGGACCATTCCGGAACCTCTCATGACATCCAGGATCTCATCCGGGACTCCGAACAACTTTCGGGTTTCCGCATACACATATCTCTACAACCCTAGCGTCACCGAACCTTAAGTGTGTAGACCCTACGGGTTCGGGAGACATGCAGACATGACCGAGACGCCTCTCCGGTCAATAACCAACAGCGGGATCTGGATACCCATGTTGGCTCCCACATGTTCCACGATGATCTCATCGGATGAACCACGGTGTCGAGGATTCAATCAATCCCGTATGCAATTCCCTTTGTCAATCGGTATGTTACTTGCCTGAGATTCGATCGTCGGTATCCCAATACCTTGTTCAATCTCGTTACCGGCAAGTCTCTTTACTCGTACTGCAATGCATGATCCCGTGACTAACGCCTTAGTCACATTGAGCTCATTATGATGATGCATTACCGAGTGGGCCCAGAGATACCTCTCCGTCACACGGAGTGACAAATCCCAGTCTCGATCCGTGCCAACCCAACAGACACTTTCGGAGATACCCGTAATGCACCTTTATAGCCACCCAGTTACGTTGTGACGTTTGGCACACCCAAAGCACTCCTACGGTATCCGGGAGTTGCACGATCTCATGGTCTAAGGAAAAGATACTTGACATTGGAAATGCTCTAGCAAACGAAACTACACGATCTTTTATGCTATGCTTAGGTTGGGTCTTGTCCATCACATCATTCTCCTAATGATGTGATCCCGTTATCAATGACATCCAATGTCCATAGTCAGGAAACCATGACTATCTGTTGATCAACGAGCTAGCCAACTAGAGGCTTACTAGGGACACGTTGTGGTCTATGTATTCACACATGTATTACGATTTCCGGACAATACAATTATAGCATGAATAATAGACAATTACCATGAACAAAGAAATATAATAATAACCATTTATTATTGCCTCTAGGGCATATTTCCAACAGTCTCCCACTTGCACTAGAGTCAATAATCTAGTTACATTGTGATGAATCAAACACCCATTGTGTCCTGGTGTTGATCATGTTTTGCCCTAGGGAGAGGTTTAGTCAACGGATCTGCTACATTCAGGTCCGTGTGTACTTTACAAATATCTATGTCTCCATTTTGAACACTTTCACGAATGGAGTTGAAGCGACGCTTGATATGCCTGGTCTTCCTGTGAAACCTGGGCTCCTTCGCAAGGGCAATAGCTCCAGTGTTGTCACAGAAGAGAGTCATTGGGCCCGACGCATTGGGAATCACCCCTAGGTCGGTAATGAACTCCTTCATCCAGACTGCTTCCTGTGCTGCCTCCGAGGCTGCCATGTACTCCGCTTCACATGTAGATCCCGCCACGATGCTTTGCTTGCAACTGCACCAGCTTACTGCTCCTCCATTCAAAATGTACACGTATCCGGTCTGTGACTTCGAGTCATCCAGATCTGTGTCGAAGCTAGCGTCGACGTAACCCTTTACGACGAGCTCTTCGTCACCTCCATAAACGAGAAACATATCCTTAGTCCTCTTCAGGTACTTCAGGATATTCTTGACCGCTGTCCAGTGTTCCTTGCCGGGATTACTTTGGTACCTTCCTACCAAACTTACGGCAAGGTTTACATCAGGTCTGGTACACAGCATGGCATACATAATAGACCCTATGGCCGAGGCATAGGGGATGACACTCATCTCTTCTATATCTTCTGCCGTGGTCGGGCATTGAGCCGTGCTCAATTGCACACCTTGCAATACAGGCAAGAACCCCTTCTTGGACTGATCCATATTGAACTTCTTCAATATCTTGTCAAGGTATGCACTCTGTGAAAGACCAATGAGGCGTCTTGATCTATCTCTATAGATCTTGATGCCTAATATATAAGCAGCTTCTCCAAGGTCCTTCATTGAAAAACACTTATTCAAATAGGCCTTTATACTTTCCAAGAATTCTATATCATTTCCCATCAATAGTATGTCATCCACATATAATATGAGAAATGCTACAGAGCTCCCACTCACTTTCTTGTAAACACAGGCTTCTCCATAAGTCTGTGTAAACCCAAACGCTTTGATCATCTCATCAAAGCGAATGTTCCAACTCCGGGATGCTTGCACCAGCCCATAGATTGAGCGCTGGAGCTTGCACACTTTGTTAGCATTCTTAGGATCGACAAAACCTTCCAGCTGCATCATATACAACTCTTCCTTAAGTAAGCCATTAAGGAATGCCGTTTTGACGTCCATCTGCCATATCTCATAATCATAGTATGCGGCAATTGCTAACATGATTCGGACGGACTTCAGCTTCGCTACGGGTGAGAAAGTCTCATCGTAGTCAACCCCTTGAACTTGTCGATAACCCTTAGCGACAAGTCGAGCTTTGTAGATGGTCACATTACCATCCGCGTCCGTCTTCTTCTTAAATATCCATTTGTTTTCTATGGCTCGCCGCTCATCGGGCAAGTCAGTCAAAGTCCATACTTTGTTTTCATACATGGATTCTATCTCGGATTTCATGGCTTCTAGCCATTTGTCAGAATCCGGGCCCGCCATCGCTTCTTCATAGTTCGAAGGTTCACCGTTTTCTAACAACATGATTTCCAGGACAGGGTTGCCGTACCACTCTGGTGCGGAACGTGTCCTTGTGGACCTACGAAGTTCAGTAACTTGATCTGAAGTTTCATGTTCATCATCATTAACTTCCTCCCCAGTCGGTGTAGGCACCACAGGAACATTTTCCCGCGCTGCGCTACTTTGATGTTCGGAAGGGGTGACTATCACCTCATCAAGTTCCACTTTCCTCCCACTCAATTCTTTCGAGAGAAACTCCTTCTCTAGAAAGGACCCGTTCTTGGCAACGAAGATCTTGCCTTCGGATCTGAGGTAGAAGGTATACCCAACAGTTTCCTTAGGGTATCCTATGAAGACGCATTTTTCCGATTTGGGTTCGAGCTTTTCAGGTTGAAGTTTCTTGACATAAGCATCGCATCCCCAAACTTTTAGAAACGATAGCTTAGGTTTCTTCCCGAACCATAATTCATACGGTGTCGTCTCAACGGATTTAGACGGTGCCCTATTTAAAGTGAATGCGGCAGTCTCTAAAGCATAGCCCCAAAATGAGAGCGGTAAATCGGTAAGAGACATCATAGATCGCACCATATCCAATAGAGTGCGATTACGACGTTCGGACACACCATTTCTCTGAGGTGTTCCAGGCGGCGTGAGTTGTGAAACTATTCCACATTTCCTTAAGTGTGCACCAAACTCGTGACTTAAATATTCTCCACCACGATCTGATCGTAAGAATTTTATATTCCTGTCACGTTGATTCTCGACTTCACTCTGAAATTCCTTGAACTTTTCAAAAGTTTCAGACTTGTGTTTCATTAGGTAGACATATCCATATCTACTTAAATCATCAGTGAGAGTGAGAACATAACGATATCCTCCGTGAGCCTCAACACTCATTGGACCGCACACATCGGTATGTATGATTTCCAATAAGTTGGTTGCTCGCTCCATTGTTCCGGAGAACGGAGTCTTGGTCATCTTACCCATGAGGCATGGTTCGCACGTGTCAAATGATTCGTAATCAAGAGACTCCAAAAGTCCATCTGCATGGAGCTTCTTCATGCGCTTGACACCAATGTGACCAAGGCGGCAGTGCCACAGGTATGTGGGACTATCGTTATCAACTTTACATCTTTTGGTATTCACACTATGAACATGTGTAACATCACATTCGAGATTCATCAAAAATAAACCATTGACCAGCGGGGCATGACCATAAAACATATCTCTCAAATAAATAGACCAACCATTATTCTCAGATTTAAATGAGTAGCCATCTCGAATTAAACGAGATCCAGATACAATGTTCATGCTCAAAGCTGGCACTAAATAACAATTATTGAGGTTTAAAACTAATCCCGTGGGTAGATGCAGAGGTAGCGTGCCAACGGCGATCACATCGACCTAGGAACCATTCCCGACGCGCATCGTCACCTCGTCCTTTGCCAGTCTCCGTTTATTCCGTAGTTCCTGCTTTGAGTTACAAATATGAGCAACCGCACCGGTATCAAATACCCAGGAGCTACTTCGAGTACTGGTAAGGTACACATCAATTACTTGTATATCACATATACCTTGGGTGTTGCCGGCCTTCTTCTTGTCTGCTAAATATTTGGGGCAGTTCCGCTTCCAGTGACCACTTCCCTTGCAATAAAAGCACTCAGTCTCGGGCTTGGGTCCATTCTTTGACTTCTTCCCGGTAACTGGTTTACCGGGCGCGGCAACTCCCTTGCCGTCCTTCTTGAAGTTCTTCTTACCCTTGCCCTTCTTGAACTTAGTGGTTTTATTCACCATCAACACTTGATGTTCTTTTCTGATCTCCCCTTCCGCTGATTTCAGCATTGAATATACCTCGGGAATGGTCTTTTCCATCCCCTGCATATTGTAGTTCATCACAAAGCTCTTGTAGCTTGGTGGAAGCGACTGGAGGATTCTGTCAATGACCGCGTCATCCGGGAGATTAACTCCCAGCTGAGACAAGCGGTTGTGCAACCCAGACATTCTGAGTATGTGCTCACTAACAGAACTGTTCTCCTCCATTTTACAGCTGAAGAACTTGTCGGAGACTTCATATCTCTCGACCCGGGCATGAGCTTGAAAATCCAGTTTCAGCTCCTCGAACATCTCATATGCTCCATGTTTCTCAAAACGCTTTTGGAGACCCGGTTCTAAGCTGTAAAGCATGCCGCACTGAACGAGGGAGTAATCATCAGCACGCTGCTGCCAAGCGTTCATAACGTCTTGGTTCTCAGGGATTGGTGCTTCACCTAGCGGTGCTTCTAAGACATAATCTTTCTTGGCTACTATGAGGATGAGCCTCAGGTTCCGGACCCAGTCCGTATAATTGCTGCCATCGTCTTTCAGCTTGGTTTTCTCTAGGAACGCGTTGAAATTGAGGACAACGTTGGCCATTTGATCTACAAGACATAGTGTAAAGATTTTAGACTAAGTTCATGATAATTGAGTTCATCTAATCAAATTATTTAATGAACTCCCACTCAGATAGACATCCCTCTAGTCATCTAAGTGAAACATGATCCGAGTCAACTAGGCCGTGTCCGATCATCACGTGAGACGGACTAGTCAAGATCGGTGAGCATCTCCATGTTGATCGTATCTTCTATACGACTCATGCTCGACCTTTCGGTCCTCCGTGTTCCGAGGCCATGTCTGTACATGCTAGGCTCGTCAAGTCAACCTAAGTGTATTGCGTGTGTTCCGAGGCCATGTCTGTACATGCTAGGCACGTCAACACCCGTTGTATGCGAACGTAAGAATCTATCACACCCGATCATCACGTGGTGCTTCGAAACGACGAACCTCTGCAACGGTGCACAGTTAGGGTGAACACTTTCTTGAAATTATTATAAGGGATCATCCTACTTGCTACCGTCGTTCTAAGCAAATAAGATGCAAAAACATGATAAACATCACATGCAATCAAATAGTGACATGATATGGCCAATATCATCATGCTCCTTTGATCTCCATCCTCGGGGCACCATGATCATCTTTGTCACCGGCATGACACCATGATCTCCATCATCATGATCTCCATCATTGTGTCTTCATGAAGTCGTCACGCCAATGATTACTTCTACTTCTATGGCTAAAGCATTTAGCAATAAAGTAAAGTAATTTACACGGCGTTATTCAATGACACGCAGGTCATACAAAATAATAAAGACAACTCCTATGGCTCCTGCCGGTTGTCATAGTCATCGACATGCAAGTCATGATTCCTATTACAAGAATATGATCAATCTCATACATCACATATATCATTCATCACATCTTCTGGCCATATCACATCACATAGCACTGGCTGCAAGAACAAGTTAGACGTCCTCTAATTTTTGTTGCAAGTTTTTTACGTGGTTTGTAGGTTTCTAGCAAGAACGTTTTCTTACCTACATATGACCACAACGTGATTGCCAATTTCTATTTACCCTTCATAAGGACCCTTTTCATCGAATCCGTTCCGACTAAAGTAGGAGAGACAGACACCCGCTAGCCACCTTATGCAACTAGTGCATGTCAGTCGGTGGAACCTGTCTCACGTAAGCGTACGTGTAAGGTCGATCCGGGCCGCTTCATCCTACAATGCCGCCGAAACAAGAAACGACTAGTAGCGGCAAGAAGAATTGGCAAACTCAACGCCCACAACTTCTTTGTGTTCTACTCGTGCATAGTAACTACGCATAGACCTGGCTCATGATGCCACTGTTGGGAATCGTAGCATAATTTAAAATTTTCCTACGCTCACCAAGATGCATCTATGGAGTATACTAGCAACGAGGGGAAAGGAGTGCATCTACATACCCTTGTAGATCGCGAGTGGAAGCGTTCCAATGAACGTGGATGACGGAGTCGTACTCGCCGTGATCCAAATCACCGATGACCGAGTGCCGAACGGACGGCACCTCCGCGTTCAACACACGTACGGTGCAGCGACGTCTCCTCCTTCTTGATCCAGCAAGGGGGAAGGAGAGGTTGATGGAGATCCAGCAGCACGATGGCGTGGTGGTGGATGTAGCGGTTCTCCGGCAGGGCTTCGCCGAGCTTCTGCGCGAGAGAGAGAGGTGTTGCAGGGGAGGAGGGAGGCGCCCAAGGCTGTTGTTTGCTGCCCTCCCTCCCCCCCTTTATATAGGCCCCTGGGGGGGGTGCGCCAGCCCCAAGAGATGGGATCTCAAGGGGGCGGCGCCACAAGGGGGGGAAGGGGTTGCCTTGCCCCCCAAGGCAAGGGGGAACTCCCCCCCTAGGGTTCCCAACCCTAGGCGCATGGGGGGAGGCCCAAGGGGGGCGCCCCAGTCCACTAGGGGCTGGTTCCCTTCCACTTTCAGCCCATGGGGCCCTCCGGGACAGGTGGCCCCACCCGGTGGACCCCCGGGACCCTTCCGGTGGTCCCGGTACAATACCGGTAACCCCCGAAACTTTCCCGGTGGCCGAAACTGGACTTCCTATATATAATTCTTCACCTCCGGACCATTCCGGAACCTCTCGTGACGTCCGGGATCTCATCCGGGACTCCGAACAACTTTCGGGTTTCCGCATACACATATCTTTACAACCCTAGCGTCACCGAACCTTAAGTGTGTAGACCCTACGGGTTCGGGAGACATGCAGACATGACCGAGACGCCTCTCCGGTCAATAACCAACAGCGGGATCTGGATACCCATGTTGGCTCCCACATGTTCCACGATGATCTCATCGGATGAACCACGGTGTCGAGGATTCAATCAATCCCGTATGCAATTCCCTTTGTCAATCGGTATGTTACTTGCCCGAGATTCGATCGTCGGTATCCCAATACCTTGTTCAATCTCGTTACCGGCAAGTCTCTTTACTCGTACCGCAATGCATGATCCCGTGACTAACGCCTTAGTCACATTGAGCTCATTATGATGATGCATTACCGAGTGGGCCCAGAGATACCTCTCCGTCACACGGAGTGACAAATCCCAGTCTCGATCCGTGCCAACCCAACAGCCACTTTCGGAGATACCCGTAATGCACCTTTATAGTCACCCAGTTACGTTGTGACGTTTGGCACACCCAAAGCACTCCTACGATATCCGGGAGTTGCACGATCTCATGGTCTAAGGAAAAGATACTTGACATTGGAAATGCTCTAGCAAACGAAACTACACGATCTTTTATGCTATGCTTAGGTTGGGTCTTGTCCATCACATCATTCTCCTAATGATGTGATCCCGTTATCAATGACATCCAATGTCCATAGTCAGGAAACCATGACTATCTGTTGATCAACGAGCTAGCCAACTAGAGGCTTACTAGGGACATGTTGTGGTCTATGTATTCACACATGTATTACGATTTCCGGACAATACAATTATAGCATGAATAATAGACAATTACCATGAACAAAGAAATATAATAATAACCATTTATTATTGCCTCTAGGGCATATTTCCAACACGCTTAAACAAGTGTGGAGTTCTCCAGATGCATTGTTGGACTTGTCGAAGAGTGTCTCCGATGCGACGTAGTTTTTCCAAGTGCAAGAAGGACGTGCAACAGAAAAGCTGTTCTGGTCGCAGTTTAGCATGCCGAAACGTCCGCTGTTACTGAACGAACAGATGGCCCAGTGGGCAGAGCTCCACAAGATATCCGGATCTGTCATGAAGGACGTCATGGTCCAGCTATGGTCGACCGAGCCAATTCCGGATAGTTATTTCGGTTTGGTGCAGCGACTTGTTAATGCGGTGCCGCGTGCTACCTCTTGAGCACTGCGTTGGTTTTCCCTTTAAGATGAAAGGGTGATGCAGTAAAGTAGCATAAGTATTTCCCTCAGTTTTTGAGAACTAAGGTATCAATCCAGTAGGAGACCATGCTCAAGATCCTCGCACCTACACAAACAAATAAGAACCTCGCAACCAACGCGATAAAGGGGTTGTCAATCCCTTCACGGTCACTTACAAAAGTGAGATCCGATAGATATGATAAGATAATATTTTTGGTATTTTTACAATAAAGATGCAAAGTAAAATAAAAGGCAATAAAAATAGCTAAGTGTTGGAAGATTAATATGCTGGAAAATAGCACCGGGGGCCATAGGTTTCACTAGTGGCTTCTCTCAAGATAGCATAAGTATTACGGTGGGTGAACAAATTACTGTCGAGCAATTGATAGAATTGAGCATAGTTATGAGAATATCTAGGTATGATCATGTATATAGGCATCACGTCTGCGACAAGTAGACCGAAACGATTCTGCATCTACTACTATTACTCCACACATCGACCGCTATCCAGCATGCATCTAGAGTATTAAGTTCATAAGAACAGAGTAATGCTTTAAGTAAGATGACATGATGTAGAGGGATAAACTCATGCAATATGATATAAACCCCATCTTGTTATCCTCGGTGGCAACAATACAATACGTGCATTGCTGCCCCTGCTATCACTGGGAAAGGACACCGCAAGATTGAACCCAAAGCTAAGCACTTCTCCCATTGCAAGAAAGATCAATCTAGTAGGCCAAACCAAACTGATAATCGAAGAGACTTGCAAAGATAACCAATCATACATAAAAGAATTCAGAAGAGATTCAAATATTGTTCATAGATAATCTTGATCATAAACCCACAATTCATCGGTCCCGACAAACACACCGCAAAAGAAGAGTTACATCAAATAGATCTCCAAGAGAATCGAGGAGTACTTTGTATTGAGATCCAAAGAGAGAGAAAAATCCATCTAGCTAATAACTATGGACCCGAAGGTCTGAGGTAAACTACTCACACATCATCGGAGAGGCTATGGTGTTGATGTAGAAGCCCTCCGTGATCAATGCCCCCTCCGGCAGGACGCCGGAAAAGGCCACAATATGGGATCTCATGGGTACAGAAGGTTGCGGCGGTGGAATTAGGTTTTCGTGGATGCCTCTGATGGTTTGGGGTACGGAGATATATATAGGAGGAAGAAGTACGTTGGTGGAGCAACGTGGGCCCCACGAGCGTGGAGGGCGCGCCTGGGGGAGGTGGGCGCGCCCCCTACCTCGTGCTCTCCTCGTTGATTACTTTATGTAGACTCCAAGTCCTCTGGATCACGTTTGTTCCACAAATCACGTTTCCGAAGGTTTCATTCCGTTTGGACTCCGTTTGATATTCTTTTTCTACGAAACACCGAAATAGGCAAAAAAACAGCAATTTGGGTTGGGCCTCCGGTTAATAGGTTAGTCCCAAAAATAATATAAAAGTGTATAACAAAGCCCATTAATCATCCAAAACAGAATATAATATAGCATGGAGCAATCAAAACTTATAGATACGATGGGGACGTATCAAGCATCCCCAAGCTTAATTCCGGCTCGTCCTCGAGTAGGTAAATGATAAAAACAGAATTTTTTATGTGGAATGCTACTTGGCATAATTTTTAATGTAACCCTCTTAATTGTGGTATGAATATTCAGATCCGAAAGATTCAAGATAAAAGTTTAATATTAACATAAAAGTAATAATACTTCAAGTATACTAACTAAGCAATTATGTCTTCTCAAAATAACATGGCCAGAGAAAGTTCACCCCTACAAAATCATATAATTTGGTCATGCTCCATTTTCGTCACACAAGAATGCTCTCATCATGCACAACCCCGATGACAAGCCAAGCAATTCTTTCATACATTAGTAATCTCAAACTTTTTCAACCTTCACGCAATACATGAGCGTGAGCCATGGATATAGCACTATGGGTGCAATAGAATATAATGATGGGGGTTATGTGGAGAAGACAAAAAAGTAGAAAGTCTCACATCAACGCGGCTAATCAACGGGCTATGGAGATGCCCATCGATTTATATTAATGCAAGGAGTAGGGATTGCCATGCAACGGATGCACTAGAGCTATAAATGCATGAAAGCTCAACAAAAGAAACTAAGTGGGTGTGCATCCAACTTGCTTGCGCATGAAGACCTAGGGCATTTGAGGAAGCCCATTGTTGGAATATACAAGCCAAGTTCTATAATGAAAAATTCCCACTAGTATAAGAAAGTGACAAAACAAGAGACTCTCTATCATGAAGATCATGGTGCTACTTTGAAGCACAAGTGTGGAAAAAGGATAGTAACATTACCCTTTTTATTTTCTTTCTCTCCTTTTTTTGGGCCTTCCTTTTTTTAGCTGGCCTTTCTCTTTTTTTATTGGGACAATGCTCTATGAATGATGATCATCACACTTCTATTTATTTACAACTCAATGATTACAACTCGATACTAGAACAAAGTATGACTCTATATGAATGCCTCCGGCGATGTACTGGGATGGGCAATGAATCAAGAGTGATATGTATAAAAAATTATGAATGGTGGCTTTGCCACAAATACGATGTCAACTACATGATCATGCAAGGCAATATGACAATGATGAATGTGTCATGATAAACGGAACGGTGGAAAGTTGCATGGCAATATATCTCTGAATGACTATGGAAATGCCATAATAGGTAGGTATGGTGGCTGTTTTAAGGAAGATATAAGGAGGTTTATGTGTGATAAAGCGTATCGTATCACGGGGTATGGATGCACCGGCGAAGTTTGCACCAACTCTCAAGGTGAGAAAGGGCAATGCACGGTACCGAAGAGGCTAGCAATGATGGAAGGGTAAGAGTGCATATAATCCATGGACTCAACATTAGTCATAAAGAACTCACATACTTATTGCAAAAATCTACAAGTCGTCAAAAACCAAGCACTACGCGCATGCTCCTAGGGGGATAGATTGTTAGGAAAAGACCATCGCTCGTCCCCGACCGCCACTCATAAGGAGGACAATCAAAGAACACCTCATGTTTCAAATTTGTTACATAACGTTTACCATACGTGCATGCTACGGGACTTGCAAACTTCAACACAAGTATTTCTCAAATTCACAACTACTCAACTAGCACAACTTTAATATCACTACCTCCATATCTCAAAACAATCATCAATCAACAAACTTCTCTTAGTATTCAACACACTCATAAGAAAGTTTTTAATAATCTTGAATACCTAGCATATTAAGACTAATTTCCTAATTTAAGCAAATTACCATGTTGTTCTGTAGGACTCTCAAAATAGTATAAGTGAAGCATGAGAGAACAATAGTTTCTATAAAACAAAACCACCACCATGCTCTAAAAGATATAAGTGAAGCACTAGAGCAAAAACTATATAGCTCAAAAGATATAAGCGAAGCGCATAGAGTATTCTAATAAATTCCGAATCATGTGTGTCTCTCTCAAAAGGTGTGTACAGAAAAGATGATTGTGGTAAACTAAAAAGAAAGGACTCAAATTATACAAGACGCTCCAAGCAAAACACATATCATGTGGTGAATAAAAATATAGCTCCAAGTAAAGTTACCGATGGACGAAGACGAAAGAGGGGATGCCTTCCGGGGCATCCCCAAGCTTTGGATTTTTGGTGTCCTTAGATTATCTTGGGGTGCCATGGGAATCCCCAAGCTTAGGCTCTTGCCACTCCTTGTTCCATAATCCATCAAATCTTTACCCAAAACTTGAAAACTTCACAACACAAAACTCAATAGAAAATCTCGTGAGCTCCGTTAGCGAAAGAAAACAAAACACCACTTCAAGGTACTGTATTGAACTTTTTCCTTTATTTGTATTGGTGTTAAACTTACTGTATTCCAACTTCTCTATGGTTTATTAACTATTTTACTAGCCATAGATTCATCAAAATAAGCAAACAAGACACGAAAAATAGAATCTGTCAAAAACAGAACAGTCTGTAGTAATCTGTAACTAACGCAAACTTCTAGAACTCTAAAAATTCTGCCAAAATAGGAGGACCTAAATAATTTGGTTATTGATCTACTGCAATTGGAATCAGTATTTTATCACGTTCTGGTAATTTTTAACAATTGTTTTTGTGAACAGAAAGTTTCTGGAATTTTCAGCAAGATCAAATAACTATCATCCAAGAAGATCCTATAGGTTTAACTTCGCACAAACACTAATTAAATCGTAAAACCTCATCTAACCAGAGGATAGATCAAAGATTTATTCCTAAACAGAAGCAAAAAGCAAAAAAAACTAAAATAAAATTGGGTTGCCTCCCAACAAGCGCTTTTCTTTAAAGCCTTTTTAGCTAGGCATTGAGATTTCAATGATGCTCACAAGAAAGACAAGAATTGAAGCACAAAGAGAGCATCATAAAACACGTGACAAGCACATCTAAGTCTAACATACTTCCTATGCATAGGCATCTTATAGACAAACAAAATATCAAGGCAAGCAAAAACTAGCATATGCAAGGAAGCGGAAAGAAACGATAGCAATCTCAACATAACGAGAGGTAATTTAGTAACATGAAAATTTCTACGACCATATTTTCCTCTATCATAATAATTACATGTAGGATCATAAGCAAATTCAACAATATAGCTATCACATAACATATTCTCAACACGATCCACATGCATGCGAAGTTGACACTCTTCCAAAATAGTGGGATTATCATTAACTAAAGTCATGACCTCTCCAAATCCACTTTTATCAAAAATACCATAAGATTGAACATTCTCCAAATATGTGGGATCTAAAGTTGACGCTCTTCCAAACCCACTTTCAATATTATTGCAAACATTATTATCAATCTCATATTCATCATGGGGCTTAAATAAATTTTCAAGATCATAAGAAGAATCACCCCAATCATGATCATTGCAACAAGTAGTAGACATAGCAAAACTAGCATCCCCAAGCTTAGGGTTTTGCATATTATTAGCACAATTGACATCAAGTGAATTTATAGTAAAATCATTGCAATCATGCTTTTTATTCAAGGAGCTATCATGAATCTCTTCATAAATTTCTTCATCACAATTTTCAGATTTACGAATTTCAAGCAAAACCTCATAAAGATAATCTAGTGCACTCAAATCACTAGAAATTGGTTCATCATAATTGGATCTCTTAAAAAGATTAGCAAGGAGATGAGGATCCATATCAATAGATTTTTAGCAAGCGAAGATGCAAGCACATAGAAGGCACATGGCAACACAAGCAAACGAAAAAAGACGAACGGAAGAGGGGCGAATAAAACGGCAAAGGTGAAGTGGGGGAGAGGAAAACGAGAGGCAAATGGCAAATAATGTAATGCGAGGGATAAGAGTTTGTGATGGGTACTTGGTATGTCTTGACTTGTGGATAGACTCCCCGGCAACGGCGCCAGAAATCCTTCTTGCTACCTCTTGAGCACTGCGTTGGTTTTCCCTTGAAGAGGAAAGGGTGATGCAGTAAAGTAGCGTAAGTATTTCCCTCAGTTTTTGAGAACCAAGGTATCAATCCAGTAGGAGACCACGCTCAAGTCCCTCGCACCTACACAAACAAATAAGAACCTCGCAACCAACGCGATAAAGGGGTTGTCAATCCCTTCACGGTCACTTACAAAAGTGAGATCTGATAGATATGATAAGATAATATTTTTGGTATTTTTACAATAAAGATGCAAAGTAAAATAAAAGGCAATAAAAATAGCTAAGTGTTGGAAGATTAATATGCTGGAAAATAGCACCGGGGGCCATAGGTTTCACTAGTGGCTTCTCTCAAGATAGCATAAGTATTACGGTGGGTGAACAAATTACTGTCGAGCAATTGATAGAATTGAGCATAGTTATGAGAATATCTAGGTATGATCATGTATATAGGCATCACGTCGGCGACAAGTAGACCGAAACGATTCTGCATCTACTACTATTACTCCACACATCGACCACTATCCAGCATGCATCTAGAGTATTAAGTTCATAAGAACAGAGTAATGCTTTAAGTAAGATGACATGATGTAGAGGGATAAACTCATGCAATATGATATAAACCCCATCTTGTTATCCTCGGTGGCAACAATACAATACGTGCATTGCTGCCCCTGCTATCACTGGGAAAGGACACCGCAAGATTGAACCCAAAGCTAAGCACTTCTCCCATTGCAAGAAAGATCAATCTAGTAGGCCAAACCAAACTGATAATCGAAGAGACTTGCAAAGATAACCAATCATACATAAAAGAATTCAGAAGAGATTCAAATATTGTTCATAGATAATCTTGATCATAAACCCACAATCCATCGGTCCCGACAAACACACCGCAAAATAAGAGTTACATCAAATAGATCTCCAAGAGAATCGAGGAGAACTTTGTAGTGAGATCCAAAGAGAGAGAAAAGCCATCTAGCTAATGACTATGGACCCGAAGGTCTGAGGTAAACTACTCACACATCATCGGAGAGGCTATGGTGTTGATGTAGAAGCCCTCCGTTATCAATGCCCCCTCCGGCAGGACGCCGAAAAAGGCCCCAAGATGGGATCTCACGGGTAGAGAAGGTTGCGGCGGTGGAATTAGGTTTTGATGGATGCGTCTGATGGTTTGCGGGTACGGAGATATATATATATAGGAGGAAGAAGTACGTCGGTGGAGCAACGTGGGCCCCACGAGGATGGAGGGCGCTAGGGGATGTGGGCGCGCCCCCTACCTCGTGCTCTCCTCGTTGATTACTTTACGTAGACTCCAAGTCCTCTGGATCACGTTTGTTCCACAAATCACATTCCCGAAGGTTTCATTCCATTTGGACTCCGTTTGATATTCTTTTTCTGCGAAACACTGAAATAGGCAAAAAACAACAATTTGGGTTGGGCCTCCGGTTAATAGGTTAGTCCCAAAAATAATATAAAAGTGTATAACAAAGCCCATTAATCATCCAAAACAGAATATAATATAGCATGGAGCAATCAAAAATTATAGATACGTTGGAGACGTATCACCGCGTATCGACGCCGTTAAGCGGTCAACATGCATTGAAGGTGCACGAATGACCTTTGCCCGCGTCAAGACATATTGGGCGAAGATGAAGGCCACCGACGTTGCAGCGAAGAGTCCACCCAAGGGCAAGGACCACCACGCACCAGAGCATTATTTCGAGGATGTCTTAGAGGGTGCCCGCTTGATAGAGGGTCAGTGCTCGAAAGATATGATATTCGAGTGAAATGTATTGAAATTGTAAGAGACAATATTATGATATAATAAAGCTATTTTTCATTTTAGTGTCACCCAAAAGCTTTGGTTCCTCCTGTGCGGCCGTTTTTGTATAATCTGAAAGTTTTCCAGTCATCGGCTTCAGCCCCCTCGTAGAAAATACGGGGGTGTTCGGAAAAGCACTTGATCACTCTTAACCCAATGTCTTGGTCCATGAAGGAGGTGTCAATGCGGCGAACTAGGCAATCGGACTATAGGGCGTTAACACTTTCACTTAACCATAGGAGTTTTACGGTGGGTCTACAATATAGACCCTGGTATGTACGCGGTTATCCCAATACGGTGCATTATATGTATGACCTGAAGAAAGGTCCTTCTTGTAATACGGAGGGAATCGCGAAAGATTCCGATAAGTCATCGAGTGGTTGACCAGCTCTCGCCGCATCATGACAGTCAGTTTTCGGCTTTCTCTACTGAGGTGTTTGACCAGATGAACCGGAAACACAATCGCAGTAGTTCTCCCTTTACTACCCTAGCCGATAGACCGGAACATAAGGTAGTAAGCAGAGGAGCCGGGCAACCCAACTATTGACCCAAGACATGATTCGGAGCTGATGCATATAAGGCCAAACTTGCGACGCCAAAGTATGCTATAAAGTTGTTCGGACTTGTTGGCAACTCATTTTGTTCCCATACCGAGCCCCTGGCAAGTTATGTCGGGGAGCGTGTGTGAAACAACCAAAGGAGCAAAATTCAGTTCTTTGGAGAAAAGTGAATACTGGATACGGATTATGTTCACTGGAACCTGAGTGATATGCCAATTGTCATTTTATAGATAATAACGCCACAACCCCGGCTATTTGACATGCCAGGGGTCGACGGCTGAGGAAAAAGGCACTTTACAGGCTCGCAAAATAGAGAGTGCAGTCTACAAAAAGTTGTTTTGGACCTCCTATCGCACGTCTGCGCCGCCTTTCCTCGGTGAAGGGGATCCTTAATAGGAGTAGCCTTTGGGTGAATGTACGAACCCGAACTCCGATAGAGTCAGTGAGATGACCAGCCTTTGAGCCACCTGTGGTAAAGGATAATGAAAAAGAAAGAGTAGTTAGAAAAGAAAAAAGAAGGAGGTTATGGGAGTACTTGTAGGCCCGTCCGTATTGTGCTTCCACTGATGCCCAGGGTATTTTAAGTGCATAGTTATGTATGCGCGGTACAGATTTCGCAGGTATATGAGGCGGACGGCGGAAGCCGAACTGCTAGTCCAACTCCGAAATTGGTCGGTCCTGTTGAATGGAGACCGGCGGCTTAATGGCCGACAAGGTATGCGGTTTAATAAGACCGCTTTGTACTTCGGCTAAAGTAACCGTAGTATGATCCTCTGTCCAGAGGGAGCACTTCTTATGCTCCCCTGTAGAGGTGTGTGTCACGTATACCAGGTTCACTGTTTTTACTTCGGGGGAAATTCCTTCTGACCCCCGGTATTTGGTTGGTGAGTCTCTTCGTTGTCGCTATCACCGGGCGGGCCTTTTCCCCTTGTGTTCGGCGTTGAGCTTGCCGGCCTGTTTGAAGACCCAACAGCTTCTGTTGGTGTGATTAGCTGCTTTATCGGGGTTGCCATGAATCTGGCAGGGCCGATCCAATATCTTGTCTAAATTGGATGGTCCGTCTCTGTTTGCCTTGAATGGCTTTTTCCGTTCACCGGATTTGGGGCCGCTGAATCCGGCGTTGACCGCTGTGTCATGCGTTCCCTCATTATCATTGCGACGTTTGTGTTTACCGCGTCGTGGCTTGCCGTTGCCGTCTCGGACTTCGAAAGTGCCCGGATCGCTGGCACTGTTGCTTCTACGAGAGAGCCAGTTGTCTTCTCCCGCGCAAAAGCGGGTCATCGGCGCGGTAAGGGCTGACATGGATTTTGGTTTTTCTTGACCGAGCTGGCGGGCGAGCCACTCGTCCCGGACGCTGTGTTTGAAGGCCGCTAGGGCATCCGCGTCCGGACAGTCGATGATTTGGTTCTTTTTAACTAAGAACCTAGTCCAGAGCTTCCTGGCTGACTCTCCGGGCTGCTGGACGATGTGACTTAAGTCATCGGCATCTGGTGGCCGGACATATGTACCTTGGAAGTTGTCGCGGAAGGCGTCTTCCAAATCCTCCCAGCTGCCAATATAGTTTTCAGGCAGACTGTTTAACCAGTGCCGAGCTGGCCCTTTGAGTTTTAGTGGGAGGTATTTGATGGCATGAAGGTCATCTCCGCGGGCCATATGGATATGGAGAAGGAAATCCTCGATCCATACAGCGGGAATAGTTGTTCTATCATATGATTCGATATTCAAGGGTTTAAACCCTTCTGGGAATTCATGCTCCATTACTTCGTCTGTGAAGCAAAGAGGGCGCGCGGCGCCTCTATATCGGGCCACATTGCGACGTATCTCCGATGGAGTCCGTCTGCGGTTTTCGGCCCGGGCGTGACTAGGCTTGTCACGTCCGAGTAGATAGTCATCGCCGCGTGTCGGGGCACGTCCTCGCGATCCATAGATCGATCTGGTATGTAGTGCTCTACTGTCCAGGTCCTGCCGAAGGTCATATGTATAACCCCGAACTGTTTTATCTCTGCCTTTATGGTGAGGTGGGGCGGGCTGGTGTTCGGCTTGAGTTGCCGCTTTGTCCCGACTGTGTGGTGGTTGGTTAGCCGCATTGTGCGATGTTGGTATGGGCTCCGGCGCCTCATCATCGAACTGAGGTAGCAATTTGCGCTTCGGGTTGGCTGGGCGCTTGAGGCCGTAATCCTCGGCTGCCAGGACCTCAGTCCATCTTGAAGCTGCTGTTGCTTCTTTTTCAGGCTCCTTGCAGTGGCTATTAGCCGGCGCTTAAAGTGCTCCTGCTCGAGAGGTTCCTCAGGCACGATAAAATCCTCATTGCCAAGGCTCACCTCATCCTCGGAGAGCGGAAGATAATTACTATCCTCCGAGTCTTCATGTATGGCCTGTTCATCAGGGCTGACTTGCCCGTCCTCCCGTTCGTCCTGTTCGGAAGTTGCCTCAACGGGATCTCCATTGTCTTCGGCATCGTTCGAAGTATTGTTCTCGCCCATGCCGGTATTGCTGTCTTTTCCCCGAAGTGACTTAGAGCGGCGCTGCTGACGCCGACGCTTTGGTTGTGTCTCAGGAGGTTTATCATCGACTGGATTTTCTTTGTCATCATTGTTAGTTTCTTTAGGTGTATCCACCATGTACACGTCGTGAGAAGAGGTGGCCGTCCAGCATCCAGTAAACGGCGGGTTTTGGCCCTGCTCCTCATCGGCATCGTCGTCCATACCGTCAATGTCTTCGGAGCCGTAATCGAGCGTGTCGGTTAAGTCTTCGACAGTGGCTATGAAGTGGGCAGTGGGTGGGAAGCGAAATTCTCTGTCATCAGCCTCCAGTTCGAACTGGATATAATTCGGCTGCGAGCTCCCAGCTAAGGATAGTGCTTTTAACGAGTTTAACACGTCGCCCAAAGGCGAGTGCCGAAAAATGTCTGTGGAGCTGAATTCAACGATCGAAGACTAATCAAGCTCGACGCATGTGGACGCACATGGTTCGGAACCTGTAGCCGGAAACGAGTCCGAGGCTCCGGTGACACAGATTCCCGTCTTCGGATGGCGTGATCTGCTCCGGATCTAAGGCCAGAGCAATTACAGGTGCTATCTCCTGGGTATGGTTCGATGACAGATCTAAGTCATGTTCATCGTGGTGACGGGGAGCGGCTGCCGTGGTCTCGAATCCGTCGAAGATCAAGTCTCCGCGGATATCCGCGACGTAGTTCAAGCTCCCGAATCTGACCTGACGGCCAGGGGCGTAGCTATCGATCTGCTCCAGATGGCCAAGCGAGTTGGCCCACAGTGCGAAGCCGCCGAACACAAAGATCTGTCCGGGAAGGAAGACTTCTCCTTGGACAGCATTGTTGTAGATGGTTGAAGGGGCCATCAAACCTTTTGAGGAAAGCACAGTGGAACTCTCAATGAAAGCACCAATGTCGGTGTCAAAACCGGCGAATCTCGGGTAGGGGGTCCTGAACTGTGCACCTAAGGTCGATGGTAACAGGAGACAGGGGACACAATGTTTACCCAGGTTCGGGCCCTCTCTATGGAGGTAATACCCTACTTCCTGCTTGAATGATCTTGATGAATATGAGTATTACAAGAGTTGATCTACCACGAGATCGTAATGGCTAAAACCCTAGAAGTCTAGCATGTATGACTATATCTGTCCTTCGGACTAAGCCCTCCGGTTTATATAGACACCGGAGGGGACCATGGTTGTACAAAGTCGGTTACAGAGAAAGGAATCTTCATATTTGGATGCCAAGCTTGCCTTCCACACCAAGGAGAGTCCCATCCGGACATGAGAGAGAGTCTTTGGTCTTGTATCTTCACAGCCCACTAGTCCGGCCCATGTCCAACAGGCCAGACGTCTGAGGACCCCTTAGTCCAGGACTCCCTCAGTGCTCACTTATTAACTGTTTGGTTAATTAGTTGTCGTCTTTAGTTAACTGTTTGGTTCAATTCTGCAAATGTGATGTTCAATTCTTCAGGGTGCAATTTTGTATTGTCTTCCATGTGAGAAATAAATTGAATTTATCTTTAAAAAATACATGTGAAACAAATACAGTTTCTATATTTCCAAGTTGTCAAGCATGCTTGGTTTGGTTAACTGTCTAACCTTCTAGTATATTATACATTGTGCAATGTGGTGCTCAGTTAACGTTTGGTTCATTTGTTGTGGTGTTTAGTTAACTATTTTGTTCAATTCTGCAATGCGATGTTGAAGTGTTATGGGTGCATTCTGTTATTGTATGCCATGTGAGAGTGCTACTTCTTGAGCTTGCGTTGAATTTTCCCTTGAAGAGGAAAGGGTGATGCAGCAAAGTAGAGATAAGTATTTCCCTCAGTTAAGAACCAAGGTATCAATCCAGTAGGAGAAGCGTGCAAGTCCCCAATATATGCACCTACACAAACAATCAAACACTTGCACCCAACGCGAAAAAGGGGTTGTCAATCCCTTCAAGGTCACTTGCAAAGGTGAGATCTGATATAGATAGATATAAAACATTACTAAAACATAAAACTAAATAAATTGCAGCAAGGTATTTTTGGTATATAGATCTGAAAATATATGAAGGAAAATAGACCCGGGGGCCATGGGTTTCACTAGAGGCTTCTCTCTTGAAGGCAAATAATACGGTGGGTCAACAAATTACTGTCCAAGGCAATGATTATGAATATAGGCATCACGTCCGTGTCAAGTAGATCGACTCCTGCCTGCATCTACTACTATTACTCCACACAGTGACCGCTATCCAGCATGCATCTAAAGTATTATGTTCATAAAGAATGGAGTAACGCATTAAGTAAGATAACATGATGTAGAGGGATAAACTCAAGCAATATGATGAAAACCCCATCTTTTTACCCTTGATGGAAACAATACAATATGTGTCGCGCTACCCCTACTTTGTCACTCGGTGAAACGACGCAAGATTGAACCCAAAACTAAGCACCACCCCCATTGCAAGAAAAACCAATCTAGTTGGCCAAACCAAACCAATAATTCAAAGAGAAATACAAAGATATTAAACCATGCATATAAGAATTCAGAGAAGATTCAAATAATATTCATAGATACGCTGATCATGAATCCACAATTCATCGATCTCGACAAACACACCGCAAAAGAAGATTACATCGGATAGATCTCCAAGAACATCAAGGAGAACATGGTATTGAGGATTAAAGAGAGAGAAGAAGCCATCTAGGTACTAGCTATGGACCCGTAGGTCTATGGTAAACTACTCACGCTTCATCGGAGGGGCAACAGGGTTGATGTAGATGCCCTCCATGATCGAATCCCCTCCGGCGGATGCCAGAAAAGGCCCCAAGATGGGATCTCATGGGAACAGAAGGTTACAACAGCGGAAAAGTATTTTGGTGGACGCTTCTTGTGGTTTGGGAATATTTGGGAATTTATAGGCCGAAGAATAGGGTTAGAGGAGCTCCGAGGTACCCACAAGGCAGGGGGTGCCCCCTGGGGCGCACCCTGAACCCTTGTTGTCACCTCGGGACTCTTCTGACTTGGTTTCGAAGTCCTAAGTGTGTCTTCTAGTCAAGAAAAATCATTGTAAAGTTCTATTCCGTTTGGACTCCATTTGATATTCCTTTTTTGCGAAACTCAAAAACAAGGAAAAAAAGAAACTAGCACTGGGCTCTAGGTTAATAAGTTAGTCCCAAAATAATATAAAATAGCAAATTAATGCATATAAAACATCCAAAACAGATAATATAATAGCATGGAACAATAAAAAATTATAGATACGTTGGAGACGTATCAAGCATCCCCAACCTTAATTCCTACTCGTCCACGAGTACGTAAATGATAAAAATAGAATTTTTGATGTGGAATGCTACCTAACATATTTATCCATGTAATTTTCTTCATTGTGGCATGAATGTTCAGATCGATAAGATTCAAAACAAAACTTTAATATTGACATAAAAACAATATTACTTCAGGCATACTAATAAAGCAATCATGTCTCCTCAAAATAACATGGCCAAAGAAAGTTATCCCTACAAAATCATATAGTCTGGCTATGCTCCATCTTCATCACACAAAATATTAAATCATGCACAACCCCAATGACAAGCCAAGCAATTGTTTCATACTTTTTACGTTTTCAAACTTTTTCAACTTTCACGCAATACATGAGTGTGAGCCATGGATATAGCACTATAGGTGGAATAGAGTATGGTGGTTGTGGAGAAGACAAAAAGAAGGAGATAGTCTCACATCAACTAGGCGTATCAAACGGGATATGGAGATGCCCATCAACAGATATCAATGTGAGTGAGTAGGTATTTGTAGGATCAAAAGTAAGTCTAGAGGGGGTGATTAGACTACTTGACCAAATAAAAATCTAGCATTTTCCAATTTTAAGACTTAGCAGATTTTAGCAACTTAGCACAAGTCAAGCAATCAAACTACACATGCAATTCTAAGAGTGTAGCAGCGGAAAGTAAAACATTGCATATGAAGATAAAGGGAAGGGTTTGGAGAAGGAAAACGCAAGGTAGACACGGAGATTTTTGGCGTGGTTCCGATAGGTGGTGCTATTGTACGTCCACGTTGATGGAGACTTCAACCCACGAAGGGTAACGGTTGCGCGAGTCCACGGAGGGCTCCACCCATGAAGGGTCCACGAAGAAGCAACCTTGTCTATCCCACCATGGCCATCGCGCACGAAGGAGTTGCCTCACTTTGGAAGATCTTCACGAAGTAGGCGATCTCCTTGCCCTTACAAACTCCTTGGTTCAACTCCACAATCTTGTCGGAGGCTCCCAAGTGACACCTAACCAATCTAGGAGACACCACTCTCCAAAATGTAATGGATGGTGTGATGATGATGAACTCCTTCCTCTTGTGCTTCAAATGATAGTCACCCCAACACTCAACTCTCTCTCACAGATTTGGCTATGGTGGAAAGATAAATTGAGTGGAAAGCAACTTGGGGAAGGCTAGAGATCAAGATTCTTGTGGTTGGATTGGAATGTCTTGGTCTCAACACATGATTTGGTGGTTCTCTCTCAGAAAATGAGTAGTGGAAGTGTAGGGACATTGTGATGGCTCACTCTTGAATAGAGAAGGGGGTGGAGGGGTATATATAGCCTCCACACAAAATCTAACCGTTAAACCCATTTGACCCAACTCGGTCAGACAGAATAGGAGAACTCGGTGAGACCGATTCAGTTCAAAATGTGAACATTAGGATTCTCGGCGGGACCGACATGATCAACTCAGTGGGACCGATGTGCTAGGGTTAGCGAAAAAACCTCATCTCGGTGTGACCGATTGCATGAACTCGGTGGGACAGATTTCTGCAATGAGAAAATAGAGAGTTGGTCAAGCAAACTCGGTTGGACCGATTGCTAATTTCGGTAAGACCGAAACGTTACGAAGGGAAACAAAGACTTTGCATTGCGAACTCGGTGGGACCGATCGCTCATTTCGGTAAGACTGAAATATTATGAAGGGAAACAGAGAGTTTCCATTGCCATCTCGGTGAGACCAAGATCCCTATCGGTGAAACCGAATTGATTAGGGTTTCTGGCAGTGGCTATGTCAAAGGAACTCGTTGGCGTCGGATAGATCAAATCGGTGGGGACGACTTTGACTTTAGATTTTGGACATATTTGGAATTGAGAAAGTGGTTGAGGGCTTTGGAGCATATCACTAAGCATTTTGAGCAAGTAGACCATTAAGAAACACCTCATCCCCTTTTAATAGTATTGGCTTTTCCTATGGACTCAATGTGATATTGGATCACTAAAATAGAAATGTAGAGTCTTGAGCTTTTGCCAATCTTTGAACTTAGCATTTTGAGGGGTCCACATCTCTAGTCCATGCCATGCCAATCATTGAACTTTGTGAAATATTTAACTTGAATGGATATTAGTTCAATGAGCTATATGTTGTTATGAATTACCTAAACTACCCGGGGATTAGTTGCACTTTCAATCTCCCCCTTTTTGGTAATTGATAACAACATATAGATCAAAGCTTCGACAAATGATAATATGAATGAAATACATCGTCGCTTTGAGAAGTATGTGATAAGCAAGAGCTCCCCCTAAATTTGTGCATTATTTAAAATTTTCTTTTGAATGCAAATGCACAATCGATTAGGATCATGGGTCATTCTTCCATGTCACATACATCTTGGTGGAGCGCTCAAAATGATAGAATGTAAAGCACATGCACTCATCACCAAGGGAAAACATGATTGATCATACACAAGTATTAAGATATCATCATTCAACATACATTAAAGCATAATATGACCAAACACATGATCATAAGAGTATCTCACACACAAGCACAAATAGTAGCAAGCAAACGACCAAATACCAAGTAGCAAGAGAAGAAACAAAAGGGAAAAACGCTCTCTCTCTCGAAGCCTAATGATCTATACACATTCTCCCCCTTTGGCAAGAAGTTACCAAAAAGTTCGAAAAATGCATAGTGCTATACGACACTCTAGGCACGATCTCCGGGAGCTCCTGAAGGGGTCTTCTGGCTGGTTGCTCCGGTGTCCGTAGATGGCGTGGAGAGGACAGCATCTACAAACGCTCCTGAGGATGTCTGAGGAGCTAGAGGTACAACAGTGGAAGTTGCCATAGGTGCTGAAGTAGTAGCTCTGGAGTCTCTGATAACTGGCTCAGCTGTAGACCTTTGTGCTCTTGGCACTCTCTGAAAAGCATCAGTGGTTGGCCTATCACTCCTGCCCTCAACCTCTTCCTGTAGCTTCTCAACAGTGGTCTGGATCTCAGTAACCTTCACATCTAGATCATGAAGTTTTGTCTCAAAGATCCTCTCAAGGCTCTCTTGATTTCGAGTCAGGGTGGCTAGTCCTTTCTCTATTCTCACTATTGCCTCAAGCAGATAACTGAGCTGATCTGGCTTGTTCTTGAGATTGACAATTGAAGCATATGGCATTTTGGAAGTCGTTGCTGCTTTTGCTTTCTCTCACTTCTCCCGAGCCTCTACAGAAGTAGGATGTGATGCATCCATGACAGCCATGTTGTCCTTAAAGTCTGGCCTTAGGGGAAGATGCTCTCTGTCTAGAAGATATGTACTTGTCCCCATTTTGGAGTTAATCAACATCTGAATGTGAGGGGCATATCCACATGACCTTTTCTGGTCAGCAGCAGTTCTCTTGACAGTTTCAACAATCAAACTCATCACCTTGAACTTCTCTGGCACATCAAACATATGAAGCAGATTGATTGAGTGACCACGGATCATCCTCTGATCTCCTGACTTGGGCAATAGAGTGTGCCTCAATATAGTGTTTATTGTGGTCAGACCTGACAGCAGATAGTAGATGGATCCAAACTTGTGAGTCTCCAAGGCATCATCAGGAGTTTCCTTGTACATATGAGCCATGGAGTTGTGATCCTTTCTGGGCTTGGCATACACATCTATGTCATCTTCAGGGGCATTGATCAACTTGGCCCATTCTGCAATTTATGATTGGTACCTTGTGCCTTCAGTCATCCAGAATATCTTGCCATCTGGATAGAAGTGGGCAGTTGAATAGAATTGCATGACCATTTCATCATTCCATTTTGTCAGCTTTTGACCAACAAAAGTGTCAACTCCATTCATCCTGAAACTATCATGAACTCCTGGGAAGTAATCTTCATTGTAATCAATAAATTTCCAATCAACCCATCTCATGTCATTGATAATGGGCTTCTTGTCCAATAAAACTGTCTCATAGAAATATTGTTGTTCCTTGGTGTGAAAGCGATAGTCCACATCAGTCCTTCTCCTTACAGCATATGGATCAGTTTGTCTCCACAATCTGATACATGCATCCTTTCTCACTTTCATATTCTCAGCAAATGGATGATTGTCATCATGATCTGGAATCTTGGGTTTTAGCTTTCTAAGCACTTGTTGCTCTTCATCCTCTTGAACTTCAGGCACTGGGGCCTTGTTCTTCTTTGTAGCTGAAATGTTTCTCGTGGATCTCTTGGGTGCAGTAGGTTTTGGAGCTTGAGCTTGAGCAGATGGCTTGGGAGCTGTCTTGGGCTTAGATGGAGCAGCCCCAGACTTGATTGCATCCCACATAAGCTTCTGAGATTTTGGTGGAGGTGCAACAACTTCTTCCTCCCCCTCTTCATCATCACTTCTCCTCATAGAAGGGCATCCAAGCACTCTGGCAGTGGTGGTTCTAGCTTTCTTCCTTTTCTTTCCATCTCCAGTTGCCTCATCATCATCAGACTGCTCAATGGTAAACTGCATAGTTTCTTTTGTTGGAACTTTCTTGGGTTTAGACATTGGAGCTCTTCTGGGAGGAGCTTTCTTGGGCATACCAGGCTCGATGGCAGCAGCAGCACCTTGTTCCTTCTTGAGCACCTTTGTTTTGAGGTGACCTCCTCATCAACAACAAAGTCCTCATCTTCAGACTCTGAGGTTCTCTTCTTCCTTTGCCTTGTTGCAGACTTAGGCAAATTGCTTGGGGTGCTTCTGCTACCCTCATCATAGCTGCTGTTGGAGGGACTAGTGCCCTCACTGAGATTTACCTGCTCCTCTGACCTGTTCTGACTATCACTGTTGTTTGACATCTCTGACACTGACCCTGTGAATAGATAGGTACAAGTAGAGTAGATGAGCATCACAAAGCACAGCTATTTTGGCAAAAAGTTGACCCAAAAACTTAATTTCAGTTTTCTGCAGAAGGCATTTCAGAGCTACTGATATGACAAACTCGGTGACACCGAAGCAACTTTAGAGTCTAAACATACAATTTCGGTCAGACCGAAACGCGGTTCGATGACTCCGAGATGCTAGGGTTTCACATAGAAAGTGAACTCGGTCACACCGATTCGTACACTTCGGTCAGACCGAGTAGTACATGTGCAATGGCCTGGGCCAAATCGGTGAGATCGAATTCTTCAAATCGGTCGGTTCGAGATGAGTTTGGCGGAAACCTAACCCTAAGTTTTTGCATCGAATCTATTCTAGAGGAAGTTTTATGTGGGTAGATTGATTTCAATCGTGGCTAGAAACATGGCATTGATCTTTGTGCAAGAATCAGAGTTAAAGAAAGCACAAAGAGGTCGAGTTCGTACCCTAACTCGGTGACGAACTCGCTACAGCGACAACGGCGGTGGAGATTCCCGTTAACGGCGACGGAGACCAGCGGCAGGAGGGTGCTGGCAACGACGGAGACGATCCAGAGACCAGGAGGGGCGGCAGAGCTGGGTAGGCACGGTTGTGAGTTTGAAGGAATTTCCAAAATTGAACCCGCGGTATATATATACCCAGTCATCGTCGGTGTGACTGAGTGGAACGACTCGGCGGCACCGAGATGCATAATCGCAAGCGGTTACTGCAACTCGGTGAGACCGAACTGTTCTAATCGGTTGCACCGAGGTGAAAACCTAGATCAACTCAATGATTTCAGTGAGACCGAAGTGAATGAATCGTTCAGACCGAAAGCCATTAAGCGTTTTTGGAAGTTTAAGCCCTTGACAGATCGGTGGCTCTGAGTGCTCCTCACCAGGTGGGTCCGAATTTGACTTGATCAAACTTTGTGATGTAACATGAATAGAGTTTGAGATAAGAAAAGCATACATAGCTAGAGGGAGTTCTTAGGCATTCTTGTCCATCCATTTGGTAAAAATAAAAACCAAACAATCAAAGCAACAAATCGATGTAATTGAATGAGAAAAATATGCAATCAACATGCTCACACAATAAGATAGCAAATGAAATATGTGGCAAAGCATGCACAGACACTCTAGCATCTATCAAACAATTGGAGATGACTAGGTCATCTATATATGAATATATTGACTGAGGAGTCAAATGAGAACATTTGATCGTGGGTCATACTCATTGTTTAAGCACAAGTGGGGTTACCACTTTTACATAAAGCATTGTTGTGTTCACACCATTAGAGTTGCTTTGGCTCAATTCTTAGAGCAAAGCTCCCTCTAGATGTGATATCCCTCCTAAGAGGGATGAACTAACCTTGGGTTTGGTCGATGATGACTTCATGTAGGTGTCGAAGATGTAGATGCTCAATGTTGATGTAGATAATTTAGAGCAATCCATTGGAGTGAGTTGCACTTTCAATACCTACATGGGTTAGTCCCACAAGGAACATACACGGATATCCATAGACATAGAGTGAAATACACATATGATGTTGTCCATGAAAGCATTAGGTTACCTTGTCCCTTGTCTTACCAATAAGAGGGTTTGTGACTCCTTGAACTAGTGCAAGATTTGAAAGTTGATTGCACTTGTCCTTGTCAAAATGAACATGGGTGAAGTATGTTGGCGGAGTCACCCACAAGAACTCTCTAGTTCTTCTTCTTTGGGACCCACATCAACTTGATGGCGATCCTTGGAGTTGTAGTCGTACTTGATGAAGTAGAACTTTATGTAGTCTTGGGAACCCACTTGACCAAGGCCTTTGGAGCTTCTTCAAATGAATCAATCTTTCTTGAAGCTTGTCTTTGCCTTTTAGCTTGTGGTCTTGTGGTGGAAGATGATCTTGAGCTTGTGTTCCCTTGAAAGAAGTGGGATCATACTTATCTTGTTGAGGAACAAACTTCGTCTTGGGGTATTGATCTTCTTCCCACTCAACTCCATTGGCATTCAACTTGCGTTCAAAACAAACACCTTGATTCTTCTGGTGCCTTCCTTGCTTGCGTACAATTTCCTCAAATTGCTTTCTTCCGGCAAGACTCTTATAAAGACCTTTCTCTATAATTCCCTTCACTAAGCTATTTTCTTGCTCAAGTGTAACTTGGCTAAGAGAATCATTAGTGGAATCAAGAGAACTACTATAAGCAACAATATTGGATTTAATATGATTATTGTTACTACTAGAAGAAGAATCTTTCTTGCTCTTGTTGCTTGATTTTACTTGTGGCATGTAAGTAGACAAGAGTAAACACTTGGCAATGTAAGAAGAACTTTTCTTATGAATATCATCATCGATTGCTTTTAAGAACCCATGCTCTTGCTCTAGATTGAGCTTTTGAAAGCATAGCTTCTCATGAGTCTTTAAAAGCTCTCGATGATCCTCTAAGGTAGTTTCATGAGCTAACTTAAGAGTGTTTAGTTCTTTAGTTAGACGCTCAATCTCCTTCTTATCGTTGTCATTCGTTTCTTCTTGATTAGCATGATTAATAGCAATTTCATCATAGTTTTCATTACTAGATTTCTCAACAAGTAAATCATCATCACCTAGAAAATCATCTTCATCACTATTGAAATCAACATACTCGGGGTATGATACCTTGGGGCCTTTAGCCATGAAGCATCTTCCAATCCCTTCATTTGGTGAGTCGAATATGTCGTAGGAGTTGGATGACACAAGTGCAAGACCGGCAACACCTTCATCTTGAGTATATTCGGAGTCGGAGTGATAACTTCTCTCGGAGTAGTTGTCAGAGTCGGAACCGGATACCCATTCACCAACATGAGCTTGATGTCTTCCTCTTGTGTAGCTCTTTGATGACTTGTCCTTCCTTTCGAATCCTTGCTTCTGCGAGAGGGTCTTTGTTCATAACGATCATCTCTACTCCTTCTCTCCCTTGGTGGTGATTCCTCTCTTTTATTTCTCCTTTTGGGTGAGTCTTCTCTTCTTTTGTAGGGAGCCGCGCACTCACTAGAGTAGTGTCCGGGTCTTCCACAATTGTAGAAATTGTGATCACGACTAGAAGATCTTTTGTCATTGTAGGACCTTGACTTGGAACTTCTCTTTGCTTCTACTCTTGTAGAACTTTTTGAAGTTCTTCACCATTAGGCTCAATTCTTCATTGAAGGCTTGTTTCTCAGTTGATGTTGTAGGGGCATCACATGAAGCTTTGTAAGCACCACTAGACTTGTTTTGAAGCTCTTCATTATCCTTAAGTGACATTTCATGAGCAACAATTCTACCAGTGACTTCTGTTGGCTTGAGATCTTTGTAACTGGGCATCATTTGGATCAAGATGCCCACGGTATCATATTTTCCATCCAAGGCAATTAGGATCTTCTTGATGATGAATCTCTCAATCATCTCTTCACTTCCTAATCCGTCAATCTCATTTATGACGAGAGCAAGCCTAGAGTACATTTCAGCGACTCCTTCACCATCCTTTATTTTGAACTTGTCGAGTTGACTTTGAAGCACATCCAATTTTTGGATTCCTTGATGGACTCGGTACCTTCGTGCATATCAACCAAAGTATCCCAAATTTCCTTTGCATTCTCAAGGCGGCTGATTTTGTTGAATTCTTTGGGGCACATTCCGTTGAAGAGGATATCTCAAGCTTGAGCATTGTATTGCAACATCTTCAATTCTTCCGCGGTCGCTTCATGAGTCGGTTCTCTTCCATCTTCGAAGAATTCACGTTGCAAACCAATACACACAATATCCCAAACCGCGGGGTTATGTCCAAGAATATGCATTTTCATCTTATGCTTCCAACTAGCAAAATTTGTACCATCAAAGTAGGGACCTCTATGGTGGTAATTTACTTTGCTAGACGCCATACTCTCTGATAACCCACAAGTATAGGGGATCAATAGTAGCCTCTTTCGATAAGTAAGTGTGTCGAACCCAACGAGGAGCTAAAGGTAGAACATATATTCCCTCAAGTTCTATCAACCACCGATACAACTCTACGCACGCTTGACGTTCGCTTTACCTAAAACATGAAACTAGAAGAACTTTGTAGGTGTGATAGGATAGGTTTGCAAGATAATAAAGAGCACATAAATAAAATCCAGGGGATGTTTAGATAAAGACACTACTAAGTTAGTTTTAGTAGAGAGCTTTTGTCAACAAGAAAGTTATTTGTCCCTAGACAATCGATAACAAGTACCGATAATCATTCTTGTAATTTTATATGAGGGAGAGGCATGAGCTAACATACTTTCTCTACTTGGATCATATGCACCTATGATTGGAACTCTAGCAAGCATTTGCAACTACTAAAGATCATTAAGGTCGTGAAACTCGACCATAGCATTAAGTATCAAGTACTCTTTACTCCCATACGCCATAACCCACCTATCCGCGTTTGGGCTGCTGTCATCCCCCACAACACTGACAATAAGCAAACCATGAACATATTGCAACATCCTACAGCAGGGGCCCCTCACGTTTGCACGAGACGGAGGGCACCGTAGGACAGCACCATAGATAAAATATACAATCATACCAACCAAGATCACAATTAAGCCACATGACAAAACGGATCTACTCGAACATCATAGGATAACCATAGATCATTGGGAAATAATATATGGAGTTGAGCACCATGTTTAAGTAGAGATTACAGCGGGGAGTAGAGGTGTTACACCGCTACATAGAGGGGGGGGAGAGTTGGTGTTGACGGTAGCAAGATTGTTGGTGTTGATCGTCGTCACGATCCTAGCCCCGGCGGCACTCCAGCGCCACCGGGAGAGAGGGGGGGAGAGCCCCCTTCTTCTTCTTCTTCTTCTTCTTCTTCTTCTTCTTCCTTGGCCTCCCACCTAATGGGAGGAGAGTTCCCCCTCTGGTCCATGGTCTCCATCGCCATGGAGGGGCAGGAGCCCCTCCGAGATTGGATCTCCCTCTCTGTTCTCTCCTATTTCGCGTTCCCCAGATCTGGCTGAAAACTGTTTCTTATATTCCCGGAGGTCCGTAACTCCGATTGCGCTGAGATTTTAACATGATTATTTTGGATAGAAGCTTCCTTGCGCCCGAAGTAGAGCTCCAGCCGACGTACGAGGTGGGCACAACCCACCACCATGCGCCTGGCGCAGGGGTCGGATCCTGGTGGGTTGTGCTCACCACAGGACTCCGTTTGCGGTGATTCCAACTCCCAAAAATCACATATATTCCAAAATAATTCTCCATGAAATTTTATTGCATTTGGACTTCGTTTGATATGGATTTTCTGCGATACAAAAAACATGCAGAAAACAGGAACTGGCACTAGGCACTGGATCAATAGGTTAGTCCAATAAATCATATAAAAAGTTGCCCAAAACATGTGAAAGTTGTATAATATTGGCATGAAATAATAAAAATTATAGATACGACGGAGACATATCAGCATCCCCAAGCTTAATTCCTACTCGTCCTCGAGCAGGTAAATGATAAAAAAGATAATTTTTGATGTCAAATGCTACCTAGCATAAACTTGATCGTCTATCTAATCACGGCTTGAATATTAAGACATAAGTGATTCAAAGCAATAGTCTATAATTTGACATAAAGACATCAATACTCAGGCATCCCAACAAACAATTATGTCTTTCAAAATATCAATGCTAAAAAAGCTATCCCTACAAAATCATATAGTCTTGTCATGCTCTGTCTTCTTAACACAAAGTATTTATCATGCCCAACCCCGATGACAAGCTGAGCAATTGGTTCATACTTTTTAACGCACTTCAGCTTTTTCAACCCTCATGAAATATATGAGTGCAAGCCATGGATATAGCACTACGGGTGGAATAGAGTATAATGATAGGGGTAAATATAGAGAAGATAAAAAGGTAAGAAAATCTCATATCGATGCGGCTAACCAACAGGCTATTGAGATGCCCATCAATTGATATCAATGTGAGGAGTAGGGATTGCCATTCAACGAATGCACAAGAGCTATAAGTGTATGAAAGCTCAATATGAAAACTAAATGGGTGTGCATCTAATCCTATGATGAAAAATTCCCACTAGTATATGAAAGTGAGAACATAGGAGACTCTCCATATGAAAAACATGGTGGTACTTTGAAGCACAATTGTGGTAAAGGATACTAACAATGCCCCTTCTCTATTTGTGTATTTATTTTTTATTTTTTTCTTTCTTTCTTTCTTTTTTCCTTTTTTTTTCTTTTTTTCGTTTTCTCTCATTGTCTGGAGTCTCATCCCGACTTGTGGGGGAATCATAGTCTCCATCATCCTTTCCTCACTGGGGCACTGCTCCAAAAATGAATAATGATGATCATCACACTTCTATTTACTTATAACACAAAAGAAATAAAAATTACAACTTGATACCTATGAAAAATATGACTCTATATGAATGCCTCTGGCAATGTACCAGGATGTGCAATGATCTAGCGTAACATGTATGAAAAATGATGAACGGTGGCTAAGCCATAACTACTATGCCAGCTATATGATCATGCAAAGCAATATGACAATGAATCCTCAAGTCATCAAGCAGAAGCGGTGGAAGTTGTATGGCAATATATCTCGGAATGGCCATGGAAAAGCCATAATAGGTAGGTATGGTGGCTGTTTTGAGGAAGATATAATAATGCTTATGTGTGATAGAGCGTATCATATCACGGGGTTTGGATGCACCTACGAAGTTTGCACCGACTCTCGAGGTGAGAAAGGGCAATGCACGGTACCGTAGAGGCTAGCAAATTGCGGAAAGGTAAGAGTGCGTATAATCCATGGACTCACATTAGTCATAAAGAACTCATATACTTATTGCAAAAGTTTATTAGCCCTCGAAGCAAAGTACTACTACGCATGCCCCTAGGGGGATATATTGGTAGGAAAAGACCATCGCTCGTCCCTGATCGCCACTCATAAGGAAGACAATCAAGAATAAATCATGCTCCAACTTCATAACATAACGAGAGACTATACGTGCATGCTTCGGGAATCACATACCTTAACACCAATATTCCTACTAAACACAACCGTTTCCTAGTACCTCCCACATATTCCATCTCTATATCGCAAAAACTATTGCAAGGAATCAACCATATCATATTCAGTGATCCATAAGTGTTATGTACGATTTTATGGCTAACCATGTAATTGACCAATTCCTTTTGACTCTCTAAATATCTATAAGTGAATCAAGAGAGTTTAATTCTTTCTACAAAAGACCATCCTCTAATAGATATAAGTGAAGCAAAAGAGCATTCTTCAAATAACGGTTTTCTATGTGAAGAGAAACAGGCAATCCATACTTCAAATGATATAAGTGAAGCACATGAAGCATTCTATAAAGCCACACTCAAAATATATAAGTGAAGGGCAATGAGCATTCTATAAATCAACCATGGACTATCTCATACCAGCATGGTGCACAAAAGAAAATTCAAAACTAAATGCAAAAGACACTCCAAGATTTGCACATATCATGTGAACGAAACGAAACCGAAAACATACCGATACTTGTTGAAGAAAGATGGGATGCCTTCTGGGGCATCCCCAAGCTTAGACGCTTGAGTCTCCTTGAATATTTAATTGGGGTTCCTTGGGAATCTTGCCTCTCCTCCTTCTCCTCATACCGAAACCTCCTCGATCTTTGATCACTTCATCCACACAAAACTCAACAGAAGGCTCGCTAAGTTCCGTTAGTATAATAAAGCAAATCACTACTCTAAGTATTTTTGCAAACCAATTCATACTTTGTTTTTGCATTGTAGCTACTACAATATAACTTTTTCATGGATTAATCCACTGATAGAATCGATAGTTTCATCGAAACAACCAAAACAATGCATCAAAAACAGAATTTGTCTTAAATAGGATAGTCTATAGTAATCTGAACATTCACCATACTTATGGTACTCAAAAATTCTGAAAATTTTAGGAAAAATAAACATTTTGTATAGAAAGACAGTGCAAAAAGTTTCAGAACCATTTGACGTTCCAGTAAAAAATGTAAAATCGCGCACTACAGCCAAAGTTTCTGTTTTGCACCACACAAACCAACAAGCAATTTAAACATCCTAAAGGCAAAAAGCTTGGCACATTATTTTTATAATACAATGGATTTGTACAAGGGGATAATTATTTTTGTTGAAAATTTTCTGCAATTTAAGATTCACAAAGTTTCCATGGGCATGAACAAAGTTCAAGGCATGCTCCCGCTTCCACGGTGCTCGTCCTTCTCACTTTCACTTTTATTTTTGTGAAGTTTTAAGTTCCCCTCTATATTTTTTGTTTTAAAACATTATAAAAGCACTCAACAGAAATAAATGACTCTCTAAAACATCCGGTTTGTCTCCCTGGTAGCACTTTCTTTAAAGCCATTAAGCTAGGCATAAAGTGCTCAAGTAATGAATCCACCCGGATCCCAAGGTATATCAAAGCGAATTTTAATTAACAATGATTTGGCATTTAGTAGTGAGCACAAAGCAACATATATCATGCAATGGCGAAGTCTAACTCTCTTCCTATGCATCGGCATGTCATAAAAGAACAATTCATGCACATCTAGTAAAGGACAATACATAGTATAACTAGTTTGTTGCAATTTTATCGTGTTGGAAACATAGAGAGGCAGAGATATAGTTCCTCTCTCATAATAATTGCAAGTAGGAGCAGCAAGCACATGCATATTATATTCATCAAAATCATCATGTGCAACGGTAAAATGCAACCCATCAATATAATCCTTAACAAGAGCAAACTTCTCCGATATAGTGTAGTTGGGAGAATTCAAAAAGATAATAGGACTATCATGTGTGGGTGGAATAGCAACAATGTCATTATTAACATAAGGAACTATAGAAAGTTCATCTCCATAAGCATATTTCATATTGGCATCTTGGCCACAAGCATAGCAAGCATCAAGTTCATCAAAAAGGGATATTTCAAACGAATCAACAGGATCATAGCAATTATCATGGCATTCATCCTTCGGTAAAAACGAAGGGAAATTAAACAATGTATGAGTTGAAGAGTTACTCTCATTAGAAGGTGGGCATGGGTAGCTAATCCGCTCTTCCTCCTTTTGTTCTTCGCTCTCCTCGTCATCTTTTTCATCCAATGAGCTCACAGATTCATCAATTTCTTCTTCCATAGACTCCTGCAAAATATTAGTCTCTTCTTGGACAACGGAGATTTTCTCAATAAATTCATCAATATCGGAATAGTTTTTATAATTATCATAGCAATATTTAAGGATGGCAAAGTTTTCAGGTCTATAAACATCATCATCAAAAGCTTCATTCTTTTCAAACAAAGATTCAATTTCATAAGCACCCTTAAAAGCAACAAATTCTTCTATTCGTTCCACATCATAGTAATCATAAATACCATTAGCATAAGAAGCCATGGTTTCATTATCATTAAATTCACATGAAAAAGGAAGGTGTGGAGCATTCATCCTAGAGCAACAAGTAAAATCATATGTCAAGCATAAATCCCGAGCATACCAATGCAACATATAAATTTGATCCCATAAAAGTTTCCCTTTTTGTGTCAACCGATAATCCCTAAAGTATTCACGTTGATCCAACGTTACTCCCATTATCATGTTGAATGGGGTTTTCTCAAGATTATCAAAGTAGTGCATAATATTTTTCACATAACGAGCATCGAGGGTTTTAGGAGGTTCCCCATCTCCATGAGTAGCAAGTACCACTAATTTTTTTGGTGTTTCGTGTTCCATATCCATAGCTAAAGATAGAGAACAACTTAGAACAGAAAATAAAAACTACTTAGTGTTAAAGCAAACAAGCACACACGAGAATATTCACCCCACGCTATGGCTCCCCGGCAACGGCGGCAGAAAAAGGTCTTGATAACCCACAAATATAGGGGATCAATTGTAGCCTCTTTCGATAAGTAAGAGTGTCGAACCCAACGAGGAGCTAAAGGTAGAACATATATTCCCTCAAGTTCTATCGACCACCGATACAACTCTGCGCACGCTTGACGTTCGCTTTACCTAGAACAAGTATGAAACTAGAAGTACTTTGTAGGTGTGATAGGATAGGTTTGCAAGATAATAAAGAGCATGTAAATAAAATCTAGGGGTTGTTTAGATAAAGACACTACTAAGTTAGTTTTAGCAGAGAGCTTTTGTCAACAAGAAAGTTATTTGTCCCTAGCTAGGCAATCGATAACAAGTACCGGTAATCATTCTTGTAATTTTATACACTACTAGGGAAAACCCTAGTAGTAGCGCTTGTTTTATAGCTAGTAGTAGCGCTAGTGCCAGCGCTACCACTAAGGCGCTACAGCTAACTAGTAGCAGTAGCGCTAGAAAGGGAGCGCTACTGCTATACCTACTTAGCAGTAGCGCTTTCCTTGGGACAGCGCTACTGCTACTAGTAAGTAGCAGTAGCGCTTGTTCCAAAAAGCGCTGCTGCTAATTTTTCCTGTATTTTTAAAAATACAACTTATTTTTGTTGTGTGGTTTTATATACAGTACTTTCATCATATGATTTTATGACCATGATTTCTTATTATATATAACAGTGGGTGAAATGAACGTGGAGTAGATTCAAGTGGAGGCAACATGTGGTGCATGTCAAAAGTACTACTCTAACCCAAACATGATCTAGTTTGGATTAGTAGTACTTTCGATGTGCACCACATGTTGGCTCCACTTGAATCTAATCCATGTTCATTTCACCTACTGTAGCAACCTGACCTCAGACGGTCAAGTATCTGTGCTTAAGTGTCATCCCTGGATCGGTATGCTGACACACACAGTACTCGAGGATTTATAACAGGGGTAAATCACATGTATAAATAACGTAAATACTACTACCTCAATCCATATAGCAGAAGTAACAACAAGGTTGTGGATTCCCATCTACTCCAACAGCAAAGTTGAGTGTAGAAATCGTAACCTTAACGTATCACTTACTCGTCGTAAGAATCCTGCAACGTGAGACGTTGCAGCCACAAAGGGTCAGTACATTGAATGTACTAGAAAATTCACACCATAGGATAATGATGAATAATAGCTATCACTACATGCATATTTGGCTGGTGGAAAGCTCTAAGTTTATTTTTGCATAAAGCCAATTTTTCCCTACAACAAAGGAATATATTTTATTTAACTATCATGGTGGTTGAAACATTGAGAATGGTACCCCCATCTCAATCCCAATCAAAAGTAATTTTCAACCCAACAAAACTAATTTAGAGTGATGGGATCAAATCAATAATTCAACTACCAGATACTCAAGATGTCCATAACCGGGGACACGGCTAATCATGGTTAGTTTGTACACTCTGCAGAGGTTTGCACACTTTTCCCCACAAGACTCGATCTCCTCCATTGGATTTCTCGCACTTCATGGTGTTTGAGAAACGGATGACCGAGACACAGTCTTTCAGAAGCATTAACTCTAACCCCAGGTAGACAGTACCAACCTACATCCCCTACATCTGCTAGCCTACCACTGGAAGAGGTCATGCAACTTACTCAACTATGCTAGAGCCCATAATAGCTTGTGGTTGCACACGAAAGTTTCTAGCATGAACAATCTTATGATCACTTTGAGCCTAGGTGGCAAACCATAGAATGATCACACGGGTTCCCCGGGATCTCCTAGGACAACACTGGTATATCCCCAGGTGTCCGGGCAAGTCCACTGGTATATCCCCAGGGTGCCCCTACCAATCCACCCAGATGTGTATTAAAGTACCCACCTTAAGTTAACCATTAATTAAGAATCTCACATCTGTCATGGATACACTCAAACCCAAACCACGTCTACGAGCATAGCATAGCTGTATGAGCATAATGTGAAAGTAACTCCCAAGGTTTAAATGCAGGACAATAGGTTCCTACCTCATCAACTACTTCCCACATGTTAATCAGATCCTACTCATGCAATGTTTGAGGGTTGAAACTAATGCATAAAAACTGGGTAATGAAAAGTATGATCAAAGTGTGAACTTGCCTCGTACTGTTGATGAAGATGATTCACACCCATAACTCCTGATAGTTCTACTCGTCACACTCCGGTCAATCTATCGTGAGCAAGCAATAGTAACCACACAAAAGCAATCATGCAAAAGAATCGAAGAAAAGATCTCGGAAAACTTTGAAAACAAGCGATTAACTCTTGTAACAGAAAACAATTTCTAACATTACCAAAATTGGGTGAATTTGGCCTTATCAGAAAGTTTAGATCAAGAGCTTTATTTTGCAAAAAGAATCAACCAAATCGGAGTTATAAAACTCAAGTTATGAACAAAAGAAGTTTGAATACAAATCTGTTTGAATTCAAATTTTAGAACTTTCAAAAATATGTTTAAGTTTTATTACTGGATAGAGGAGATCATAACGAAGAAGTGGGCGTTGGTTTTGTTGGATTTGGACAAACGAGTAAAAAGTTCTGATCGTTTGAAGATCAGGGGCTAAACCGTAAATAAAATAACTACAACTAGGTCCCTGACAGAAAACAAAAAGTAAAAGAAAAACTATAGAGCGAACGCTCGCTACAGAGACCTAATGAACAAAAATCGTTCACTACCGAAGCTAACGGACGAACGCCCGCTAAATAATAAAACAAAACGGTTTAAAAAACAATTTGGACCAATCGGCGGCGGTTTTTACCGCGGTTCTCGGCGGTTCACCGGCGGGGCGGTTCCTCAGCGTCAACCGCTTCGGACGGCGGCGTGCTCCGGCGATGACGACGATAGCGGTCGGCGATGGCGGCGTGCGAGCAAGCGGCGAGCGGCGCTGCTCAGCAGGAGGAGCGGCGAGCGGCATGCGGTGGCGGCGGCGCTCTGCGGCTGCGGCGGTGGTGAGATCCGACGGTAGCGGCGGCTTGGCAGGAGAGAGGGAGCCGGGCCTCAGGTATTTATAGGTGGGGGAGGGGCGAGGTGGCGTGGAGGATGGGCAAGCAGAGCCGGCGACGGGACGGAGTCCCGGTCGGACTCGGCGGCGCGGCGGCGGCGGTCTCCTGCTGGAGTCCTGCCCGCGGACGGGAGCGACGGGCGAGCTGGGCTGTGTCGGGCTGAGGAGTTGGGCCGGCCCAGTCGGGGAAGAAGAAGTTTTTTCTAAAACATTTTTTCAGACAAACAAAAATAATAAAAACAAAATAAATAAGAATATTATATAGGCATATAATATATCAAAATTTTCAGAAAAAGATTTTCTACAAGATGAACATTTTTCCAGCATCAAATAAAATCTACAAAAATTCATATAAATCAAACAGTGCTACTACTACAATAAAACCTAAAAACATCATTTTAAAAATACCAAAATGATTTCAAATTTATTTCTCTCCAATTTTCTAATGTAGGGAATCATTTTACCCTAATTTCCATATATTTTATTTTTGGAGAAATATAATTTGAATGAAACTCCAAATAAATTGAAATAAATTTTCAAAGGACTTAAAATTTGATCATTTTAAACTTCCAACTCATATTTCATATGTTTTGAAGAAGTCATTTTATCCTCTCTGATGAAAATCATTGAGTTGCTTGAAGTTTCTGAATTTGAAATATTTCCAAGTGAAATTCAAATATTTTCAAAAACCCTTTTCATTTATTTAAATGGAAGAAGTCATGTCATCTTCTCTCAAGGGTTTTGTGTTTGAACAGAATTTGAATTCATGGAGATCATAAATGCAAAATGAAAGTTTGGGAAAGTCCTTTTATTCCCTCTCATTTAACTTCCAAAAAGTTTCGAATTTTCACTCAATTTCACACAAGCAATCATACAATCAATCAAAACTATCTATTTAATATAACATTCCAAAATTTAGAATTTTGGGATGTTACACCTACTGATATATATAATAACTCATCATGCTCATATAACAACTTAGAATCATGCATCATCGATCATAATAATAAATAACTCATCATTGGTATCATAATAACAATTCATACTCATCATCATCGATCATACAACTTCTACTCGATACCACATCATCATCATAGTCATCTAACCAATCCTACTTAGTTGTTCTTAGCACGTGATCATGAGTATTATTAACTAGGACCTACTACCTTCTCTTAGGTAAAATAGCATAAAACAAGATAGGCCCTGACTCGCCATTATGAAGAATGGAGATTATCCTGTCTCCAATTGTTGCCTTTCGCACAATGTTGCTTCCAAGTACCTCCTTACGACTATCCATACATTTTTTCCATTCTTTGATTTTCATGTCTTCACTTGTTTTAGAAATCCAATATGGACAGGTGAGATTCGTAGGATGACCTGGACGTATGTTCAAAACATCAAGGCGACCATTCTGATACATCAGATGAGGCACACAATCCTTCGGGATTTTCTGTTGAAAAACATAGTAATAACTTCGTAGTTAGCAATGTAGTTAAGTTTTAAAAGAATTTATGCAAAAGATGCACGGATGTCGTAATAGTAAAAAATCTTACCATGGCATCTCCATGGATCTTACCGGAGTTCAACACGTGCACTAATGGCACGTATTGACCATAATGTGGAGGAGTTTTATAATAGATATTGTAATTCTCAAGATCAGTACAAAATGCGACCAGATGATTTTTCTCCTGATAAGTTAACTCAGAGCCATCGGTGTAGTAGGTTCTGTCTACCATGTTCCGCACATTGTTTGAAGAATGAAAATAAGCTATCAATGGAAATAAGCTATCAACTATTTTGAAATGAACAATATAAATTAGTTAATAACTATGTTTGAGAAACTCACATAGCGGTAGAATTGGAAGCGTATCAACAAGGACCCAAATGTCCATATTGTCTTGGTCGATGTCAGGATCACCAAGATCCATGGTGACAAGCATGCCCGCGTAAAAACCATACATCTTACAAAGTGCTTCCCAATTTTTGCAACCAAAATGGGTTACGCTCTTAGAATTATACAGATTACTTCAAAATCCATACCATGATGGGTCCTTAGGTGAATTTTCTTTGTTTTGAAATTTTCATTTCAAAATCCATCCTCTCCAAGACATAGCGTCTTGCATGGCATGGGATAAGCTACTCGAATTGTAAAAGATGAAAATTACATGTTGAAATAGTTGAAGTCATGCTTAATTATGAAAAAAACACTTGTCGTCATTGCATACCGTTTCAACATCGAAGGTCTCCTGGAGCTTAATGCTGAAGCGCTGATCTTTGTCCAGGTGAGGCCTGTCGCATAGACCTTGGTCGTCGTTGCACCAGCTGCACTCCCCCGGGAGACTTTCGTTGTCCGATGACGACATTTCTTGCATTCATAATTCAAAGATTAAACTTGTACAATTCAATATATGTACTACAAAAATTAAATTAGATCATTATTATTCATCACAGGTTGACTATCGGTCTGTCAAGTCTTTTTATTGAAAACTCTCAGCTCGCGTGGTGTATACATTCGACCGTTGGTGATGGTCGCTCCTCCTTTTGTTCCCTACTGCATTACACCAAAATGTCGAGCACACGGGAATGAAGGAGAAGTGACCCCCACGACAACAGTCGAGATTTTTCGTCCTCTAATATGTGGTGGAGACTCTCACTCACCGATTCCGCTCTGACATTTGCGACCGCCGGTGATGGTCGTTACTCCTCCTTCCCCTAGTGCATAACAAAGGTCTAGCACCCGGAGAAGAAGGAGAAACGACCCCCACGACAACACTCGGGCTTCTTCGTCCTCTCTCATATATGGTGGATACACTCCCTCACTGATTTTTCGACATTCGGTGATGGAGCCTCAACAGACTTAAAGTCAACCCGAAATGTCGTTTGATTATTTTTCTAGAAAATCCAGGACACTCGATATTTCCTACATATTCTAGCACAAGTCATGCCATAATTCATGAAAAAATCCGGCAGGACCTTTGCTAAAAAAGACATATCGAGCGCCTGAAATTTGCCGGAATGGAAATTAATCAACACTCCGGCAAAACATAGGCCACTATAGGAGATGTAACCTGCAAACATGGCCGGCCACTTGGGCAAGCAGATATCCTATTTGAGCAACAAAACATATACATGTTTATATCTACATCATATGAGCATTCAAACTTGATGGAGTAGTTTTCCAATTTGAGCATTCAATAAGCAAAACCAAATCATAAAATAAATTAGTATTCAAATTAGAATTCATTCAATAAGCAAAACTAAATCATCTCTTTCGTCCGTACATCATCGCATATTATCACTAATATATCTCGAATAGTATCATACATCTAACATCACTCATATAGCTAAATCCGTAGAGAACGACGGGTATCGGCGCGGGCAGTGGACACCCAAAGAGAAGGAACCATCACAAGATCATAGCTCCAATGAGATCCCTGAAGAACCTCCCAGGTATTGGAGAACCTGCCCTCCAACGCAACCATGTAGCGACGGATGTGCTCGTCCTCCTCGCTGACACGGTGACGTACCACCTCCGCGCGGTCCTCAAGCCTCTGCACCGTCACTGGCCCACACGACCGCCACCAAAGAAGGTTCGGGTCAACGACGGGCTGGCTCCCAAGCTGCGCCCCCCGGAAGGTAGCACCTCCCAGTACCAGCCCGGCGGAGCCCAGTATCGGACATGGCTCCTCACCAAGCCCAGGCCTCCTCCGCCGAGTCGAAGACGAGGATGCGGGATAGGCATCGTCGACGTCGATGCGGGAATAATTGCTTTAACTAAAAAAATAACAACAAATGTGACACCTAAAACACCTAAATTCTATTAACTACACCTAATTAAAAACCTACATTTTGAACATGATTCGATCATAACTAGGGTTCAAACTACATTATTCTAAGATTAAACACCTAAAATACCTAAATTAAATTAACAACATGGGGTGGCTGCTCTCACCTCGATCGAGGTCGGAGGGGGTCGGTGACGGGGACGACGGCGGGGATGATGCAGGGGCTCCTTGATTTCTGCTAAAACAAAAGATAAACAAAAACATTATTATCGTCATCTTAGGACTTAGTGAAACTCCATAAGCTACATTAAATTATTCTATTCAAATTTACTTATTCAAAATTTCTAAAAAGTTCCTATTCTATTCAAAAGACCTACATTTACTTATTTTTTTCAATTTCATATTTTATTCTATTCAAATTTACTTATTCAAAAATTTCTAAAAATTTCCTATTCTATTCAAAAGACCTACATTTATTTATTCTTTTCAAATTACTTATTCAAATTTTCTAAAAACAAAATATACTAAAAACATACATTTACTAAAACAAAAACCTACATTTAACAAAAACAAAAACCTATTTATAGAAAGGGGGAGGAGGAGGTGGGAGGAGGCCAGGAGGAGGTGGGAGGAGGAGGGGAAGGAGGAGGGAGGAGGAGGAGAGAGCAGGAGAGGGAGGAGGGAGGAGGAGGAGGAGGGGCCGCCGGCGTAGAGGGAGGAGAGAGGAGGGCCATGGGAAGAGGGATAGAGGAGGGCGGCGAGAGGAGGAGGAAGGAGGGAGGGAGGGAGGGGAGGGCGGCGAGAGGAGGAGGTAGATACCTTGTGGGAGTCGGCGGCGACGACGGCGACGGGTGTGCGGCGAGTGAGTGTGTGAGGGAGAGTGAGGGACGCGCACGTGGCGCCGGGTGTGGATAAGGTAAGCATAGTCGTAGCGCTTTTTAAAGATAAGCGCTACTGCTATTTAGCAGTAGCGCTTGTCAGAAGGCAGCGCTATTGCTATGTACAATAGAAGTAGCACTTTTTAAATACGAGCGCTACTAGTATACCTACACTGCCATGCAACCGTTGGCAACTATAGTAGTAGCGTTTTTTATAACACAAGCGCTACTGCTACATGAATAGTAGCAGCGCTTTTTAGTGACAAGCGCTGCCGTTATTTAGCAACAACGCTTCCTTGTAAAAAGCGCTACTACTAAGCTCCTGTGTATAAGCATTTCCCTAGTAGTGATATGAGGGAGAGGCATGAGCTAACATACTTCCTCTACTTGGATCATATGCACTTATGATTGGAACTCTAGCAAGTATACGCAACTACTAAAGATCATTAAGGTCGTGAAACCCAACCATAGCATTAAGTATCAAGTCCTCTTTACTCCCATACGCCATAACCCACCTATCCGCGTTTGGGTTGTTGTCATCCCCCGCAACACTGACAATAAGCAAACCATGAACATATTACAACACCCTACAATGGGGGCCCCTCACGTTTTCACGAGAGGCCGGCACCGTAGGACAGGACCATAAATAAAATATACAATCATACCAACCAAGATCACGATTAACCCACAGGACAAAACGGATCTACGCAAACATCATAGGATAAGCATAGATCATTGGGAAATAATATATGGAGTTGAGCACCATGTTTAAGTAGAGATTACAGCAGGGAGAAGATGTGTTACACCACTGCATAGAGGGGGGAGTTGGTGTTGACGGTAGCAAGATTGTTGGTGTAGATCGCCGTCACAATCCTAGCCCCGACGGCACTCCGGCGCCACCGAGAGAGAGGGGGAGAGAGCCCCCCTCCTTCTTATTCTTCCTTGGCCTCCCCCCTAGATGGGAGCAGAGTTCCCCCTCTGGTCCATGGCCACGGAGGGGAGGGAGCTCCTCCGAGATATGATTTCCCTCTCTGTTCTCTCCTGTTTTGCATTCCCCAGATCTGGCCGAAAACCGTTTCTTATATTTCGGGATCTCCGTAACTCCGATTGCGCTGAGAATTTAACATTATTTTTTGCCGGATATAAGTTTCCTTGCGCCCGAAGTCGAGCTCTAACCGACGTACGAGGTGGGCACAACCACCACCACGCGCCTGGCTCAGGGGTCGGATCCTGGTGGGTTGTGTCCACCACGGGACTCCATTTGCGGTGATTCCAACTCCCAAAAATCACATATATTCCAAAATAATTCTCCATGAAATTTTATTGCATTTGGACTTCGTTTGATATCGATTTTCTGCGATACAAAAAATATGCAGAAAACAGGAACTGGCACTGGGGACTGGATCAATAGGTTAGTCCAACAAATCATATAAAAAGTTTCCAAAAACATGTGAAAGTTGTATAATATTGGCATGAAACAATGAAAAATTATAGATACAACGGAGGCGTATCACTCTCCTAGGTTGTGAAACCAAGGCTATGATCACCAAAGTTATGGAAATCAAGGCAAACGGAGACTAAAGCTCTGATATCACTTGTAGGATCTAAAGTAGGTCTAGAGGGGGTGATTAGACTACTTGACCAAATAAAAATCTAGCATTTTCCCAATTTTAAGTCTTGGAAGATTTTAGCAACTTAGCACAACTCAAGCAATCAACCTACACATGCAATTCTAAGAGTGTAGCAGCGGAGAGTAAAACATTGCATATGAAGGTAAAGGGAAGGGTTTAGAGAAGGCAAACGCAATGTAGACACGGAGATTTTTGGCGTGGTTCCGATAGGTGGTGCTATCGTACGTCCACATTGATGGAGACTTGAACTCACGAAGGGTAACGGTTGCGCGAGTCCACGGAGGGCTCCACCCACGAAGGGTCCACAAAGAAGCAACCTTGTCTATCCCATCATCGCCATCGCCCACGAAGGACTTGCCTCACTTGGGTAGATCTTCACGAAGTAGGCGATCTCCTTGCCCTTACAAACTCCTTGGTGCAACTCCACAATCTTGTCAGAGGCTCCCAAGTGACACCTAACCAATCTAGGAGACACCACTCTCCAAAAGGGAATAGATGGTGTGATGATGATGAACTCCTTGCTCTTGTGCTTCAAATGATAGTCTCCCCAACACTCAACTCTCTCTGACAAATTTGGCTATGGTGGAAAGATGATTTGAGTGGAAAGCAACTCGGGGAAGGCTAGAGATGAAGATTCTTGTGGTTGGATTGGAATGTCTTGGTCTCAACACATGAGTATATGGTTCTCTCTCAGAAAATGAGTAGTGGAAGTGTAGGCATGTTCTGATGGCTCTCTCTTGAATAGAGAAGGGGGTGGAGGGGTATGTATAGCCTCCACACAAAATCTAACTGTTACACACATTTGACCCAACTCGGTCAGAGCGAATAGGAGAACTCGGTGAGACCGATTCAGTTCAAAATGTGAATGTTAGGATTCTCGATGGGACCGACATGATCAACTCGGTGGGACCGATGTGCTAGGGTTAGGGCAAAAACCTCATCTCGGTGTGACCGATTGCATGAACTCGGTGGGACCGATTTTTGTAATGGGCAAACAGAGAGTTGGTTAGGCAAACTCGGTGGGTCAGATCGCTCATTTCGGTATGACCAAAACGTTATGAAGGGAAACAGAGAGTTTGCATTGCGAACTCTGTGGGACCGATCGCTCATTTCGGTAAGACCGAAAAGTTACGAAGGGAAACAAAGAGTTTACATTGCCATCTCGGTGAGAGCGAGATCCCTATCAGTGAAAGCGAATTGATTAGGGTTTCTGGCAGTGGCTATGTCAAAGGAACTCGATGGCGCTGGATAGATCAAATCGGTGGGGCCGAGTTTGACTTAGGTTTTGGACATATTTCGAATTGGGAAAGTGGTTGAGGGCTTCGGAGCATATCACTAAGGATTAAGAGCAAGTAGACTATTGTCGGAGTAAATAGCCATGGGTAGCCCAACCGACTACCCCTGGTTATTTAGAAAAATTATCAGGCTTTTGGGCCTTCAAGCACTCCAAGCATTTGGGCCGCCTTCCCTGGTCGGCTGCCTCTAAAGCCGACTCCCGGAAGGCGACCCAGCCTCGAGCGACCTCTCCCCAGGACGACTACGGGGTGGCCGGCTCGAAGAAGCCGGCCAAGAAGGACGCCGGCTCCTAGCAGCTGGCCGAGACCACAACCACCAAAGCTTTTCCCACATAACGGCGACACGACGGGGTGTGGCCACAGTGCGGCCCACTACCCCCGAAGCCCGAGGCGGGCATGGCTACAGGAGGCCGTACGGGACGGCTGTCTCCCATGCGGCTTGGCACTGTAGCCATGCTAGCATCGACGTCATCCACGACCAACTCCTGTACGGCCCAAGGACTGCGGGCCCCTTCAGCCAGAGAGAGGCGTGAAGGCGGCCCGGCCTTTCCCAGTCGGCCAAGAGCATAGCCGGCCTCCAGAAGCCGGCTACTCCCTTCCTCGAAGCAGGAGCCCCATTAAGGAGACAAGACGAGGTAAGGCTACAGTGATAGCCCCCGAGGTGGCCCACTGTAGCCACGCTTACCTCGACAAAGCCCTCGTCATCAGAGGCGCGGCTACAGTAAGGAGCCGCCGACAAGACCCTAGGCGGTGGGGCCGGCCTGTCGACCAAGTAGCCGGCAGCCGGCGGGACCCACCAGCCGGCGGAGAAGCCGGCGAGCGTAGACACTGACGGCTGGAGCCAGCTCCCAGTCGGATTACCATTGTACCCCCGGGGGTAGGCCTATATAAACCCCCCGGAGCACCCATGCAAAGGGTTCGCACCTAAGCACAGTTGGCCTCTGAGCATAGAGCTGCCCTCTAAGCATAGCACACACACCATAGATAGAGAGAAGCAAGAGCTAGCCTTGTTCTTCTTCTCCCTTGATCTCAACAGCTCTAGGAGCGATTGTAGCTACCTTTTATCGATCTAGTGATCATGCGGAGACCCCGCAGAGCAGGACTAGGGGTGTTATCTCCTCGGAGAGCCCCGAACCTGGGTAAGATTCGCCGGCGTCCATGTCTTCGCCTCATCCCGTTTTCGGGCACCGGCGACGTTTTATTGGCTCCCACAATGATAAGCCATCCCTTGGCATATGTCGCACCAACCACCCGACATTTGGCGCCCACCGTGGGGCCAGGTGCACCCTCGTCCGGAGACCTGTTCTGGACGGGAACCCTCTTCCTCCCCCGCGAGCGCAGCCAGCCTGCTGCGCCCGATGGCGTTTGCCTTGACGCGCTGCAAGGCGTCGACGACGCCTGCGCAGCGAGCCGCCTCGCCCATCTGCTCGGCGAGACTCGCATCTCTGACGAGCCGGCGTCCGACGCAGGCCCCGACTACCCCGGGAGCCGCCTCGTCCGCCTCCTCGACCAACTTCACGTCTCCAGCGAGCCTGCTGCAGACATGGAGTCGGTCGGCTCCACCGACCCGATGCTCATCGACTCCGACACCGCGTCGCTCGACGCCTACCCCTCCGACGTGGTGGTCTTCGACGACCCCCTCCCTCGAGCTGACAGCGGCAGTAGCGCTGTCACCGAAGTGCTGGTCATCAGCCACGTCTCCAACTCGGGCGAGAATGCCCGCGACGCCCTGCAAGCGGCAATGCACGACCTCTCCGCCCCCATCCCGGCCGATGCCGACGCCGAGACCCTGGAGGCACGCCGCCTTGCCCTCATCGCGGAGGGCCAAAAGATAGCCTCGATGAGACGCCTCACCGAGGCCCACCAGCGCGAAGTCGACCGCGCCGCCTTCGGCACGCCGCCGCCTAGCGGCCCGAGCTGAGCCGGCTTCGTCCAGAAGCGCGGCGCGGCCGTTGCCAGCATGCTGGGCGCAGATCGCCCTGTCTACGCCACCCCGCTCAAGAATTTGCGAGCCGCTCAGGCGGCTGCAGAGGAGCTCAATGGGCTGGGAGCCGGTGAGCTCCCCTACATGACAAGACGGATCCAGCAGCTGATCGATGCGGCTGCAGAACGGCACGAAGCCGGCGCCCGCGCTGATAGTCATCCCCCGCGCCGGGAACACGCCGCGACATCCCGCTCGCCGACTGCGAGCGGCGCGCGCCAGAAGAAAGACAAGGAGCCGACTGCCAGCCGCAGCCAGACTCGCATCACCATCGAGCGCGACGCAGAGGGCCGCCCTCGAGCAGTAGAGCACCAAGGAAACCTGCCTCCTCCCCCGCCTCGAAGAGAAAGACGCCTCACTCCGCCGCCCATCACACATCCGACTCTCGGCGACCGACTCGGCCGCCGAGAAGGAGTCGGCGAGAGTGACGCCCGCCACAGGATCGACCGCCTTGCCCGATCCTTGGCGTTAGAAGAAGAAGACGATGTCAGCCCGCCATGCTTTGGCCCCCGCATACGCGACGAGCCCTTCCCCAAAGGGTTCTCGCTCTCAGAGACACGCCCATGTACAACGGCTCAGTGAAGCCGGAAGATTGGCTCATCGACTACTCCACGGCCGTCAGCATCGCCAACGGCAATCGGCACGTCGCTGTGAAGTACGTCCCCCTGATGCTGCAAGGCACGGCGCACACATGACTCAACAGCCTCAAGCCCTACAGCATCAACAGTTGGCTGGACTTCACCGAAGTTTTCGTCCGCAACTTCACCAGCACCTACAAGCGGCCTCCCAAGCCTCGCCAGCTCTCCATCTGCGTCCAGGGGCCCAACGAGTCGACCCGCGACTACCTCACGCGATGGGCCGAGCTCCGCAACTCCTGCGAGGGAGTGCATGAGGTCCAGGCCATCGAGTACTTCACTGCCGGGTGCCGAGAGGGCACCCTCCTCAAGCACCGACTCCTCTGCGACGAGCCGGCTACCCTCGACAAGCTACTGGTCATCGCTGACAAGTACGCCACTGCCGACTCCTCCATGAAGACCGAGCTCCGAGTGGACGCCTCGGGGAAAGTAATTGCTCCGGCTCCCAAGACGCCGGCTGGCGACCCTAATCGGCGCCCCTACCAGAACGACCACAAGCACAAGGGCCCCATGCCGACTTCCTCCAGTCGGCAGGTGGCCACAGTTGAAGACGAGCAGCCCGAGGATCGGCCCGCTCCCAAGAAGAAGGGTGGCCGGTCGCCCTGGCAGCCGTCTTTCTCCTACGAGCAAGCACTCGACGCCCCCTGCAAGTTCCACAGCGGCGCGAAGCCGTCCAACCACACAACACGGAAATGCCACTGGCTCACCCGCATCACCAAGGGTGAGGGAATGTTGCCGCCTCCGCCTCCCGGCCCGCCGCCTCCAGCCCCCCAGCAGCCGGCGGCTCGGCCGGCAGTCGGCGCCATTCAAGACGAATTTCCCGAAGAGCACGCCGCCTACGTCGTCTTCACCAGTCAAGCCGACGACAAGCGCAGTCGGCGCCGAGAGCACCAAGAAGTGAACGCAGTCGCCTCTAGCACCGCCGAGTTCATGCACTAGTCAGAAAAGCCAATCAGCTGGAGCCAGGCCGACCACCCAGAGGTGATGCCTTCGCCTGGCTCCTATCCGATGGTCTTGGACGTCACCCTCGCGACGGAGAGGCGAGCTGCCGGATTTTCCCGCGTCCTGATAGACGGCGGAAGCAGTATCAACATACTGTACCGCGATACCATGGAGAAGCTGAACATCAAAGCAAAGCAGCTCATGCCGAGCCGCACCGTCTTCCATGGTATCGTACCCGGCCTATCTTGCTCTCCAATCGGCAAGATCAAAATGGATGTTCTCTTCGGAGACAAAGATCATTTTCGCTGGGAAGCGATATGGTTCGAGGTAGTGGATTTGGAGAGCCCCTATCATGCGCTGCTTGGCCGACCTGCTTTGGCCAAGTTCATGGCTGTGCCCCACTACGCCTACCTAAAGATGAAGATGTCGAGCTCGAAGGGGATCATCACGGTAGCCGGAGACTACAAGAAGTCCATCGAGTGTGCCATGGCCAGTAGCCGGCTGGCCGAGTCCCTCGTGGTGGTAGAAGAGAAGAAGATGTTGGAACGGGTTGTGGCCATGGCCGGCAAGCAGCCGGCCTTGTCCCCCAACCCCAAGGATTGTGATGCGCAGGGCTCCTTCCAGCCTGCAAAAGAGACGAAGAAGATACCTCTGGACCCGGAGAACCCGGAGAGGTTCGCGGTGATTGGGGCGAACTTGGACAGTAAATAGGAAGGCGAGCTCGTTGACTTCCTCCGTGAGAATCGAGACATCTTTGCATGGTCCCCAAAGGACATGCCGGGTGTCCCGAAGGATTTCGCCGAGCACAAATTACATGTCCGAGCTGACGTGAAGCCGGTCAAGCAACCCCTCCGCCGACTGTCAGAAGAGAAGCGAAGAATCGTGGGAGAAGAGATAGCCCGGCTCCTTGCAGCCGGCTTCATCATGGAAGTGTTCTTTCCAGAATGGCTTGCCAATCCAGTTCTGGTTTTGAAGAAGAATAACAAGTGGCGTATGTGTATAGACTACACGAGTTTGAACAAGGCCTGCCCAAAGGATCCGTTTGCTCTGCCGCGGATTGACCAAGTGATAGACTCCACAGCCAGATGCGAGCTGTTATGTTTTTTGGATGCATACTCAGGGTATCATCAGATCAAGTTGGACTCGGTTGACCGCCTGAAGACTGCCTTCATCACACCCTTTGGAGCTTTCTGCTACCTGACAATGACATTTGGCTTGAGAAATGCCGGTGCCACTTTTCAGCGTTGCATGCAGAAATGTCTCTTGAAACAACTCGGCAGAAATGCCCACGTCTACGTAGACGACATTGTGGTGAAGACAGAGAAGCGCGGTACCTTGCTGGAGGACCTGAAAGAAACATTCGCCAACTTGCGCCGATTCCAGATCAAACTCAACCCCGAGAAGTGCGTGTTCGGAGTGCCAGCCGGCCAGCTGCTAGGCTTCCTGGTCTCCGAACGCGGCATTGAGTGCAACCCCGTCAAGATCAAGGCCATCGAGAGGATGGAGATTCCCACCAAGCTGCGAGATGTGCAGAAGTTCACTGGCTACTTAGCCTCCCTGAACCGTTTTATCAGCCGACTAGGAGAGAAGGCTCTCCCCCTGTACCGACTCATGAAGAAGTCCACTCACTTTGAGTGGAATGCTCAAGCCGACCAAGCCTTCCATGAGTTGAAGAAAATGTTGACCACTCCGCCTGTCTTGGCTGCGCCGACTAAGAAGGAGCCCATGCTCCTCTACATCGCCGCGACAAGCCGAGTCGTCAGCACTGTTGTTGTGGTCCAGCGCCCAGAGGAAGGCCGAGCCCAGCTAGTTCAGAGGCCGGTCTACTATCTCAGCGAAGTACTATCCAGCTCAAAGCAAAACTACCCGCACTACCAGAAGATGTGCTATGGGGTGTACTTCGCTGCCAAGAAATTGAAGCCCTACTTCCAAGAGCACCCCATCACGGTCGTGTGCACTGCCCCGCTCGCCGAGATCATAGGCAGCTGGGATGCATCCGGCCGGGTGGCCAAATGGGCCATTGTCTTGGCGCCCTACACGATTTTCTATCAACCCCGCACCGCCATCAAGTCGCAAGCATTGGCCGACTTCCTCGTCGACTGGGCCGAGACCCAGTACTTACCGCCGGCTCCCGACTCTACCCATTGGCGGATGCACTTTGACGGGTCCAAGATGCGCACCGGCTTGGGAGCCGGCATCGTCCTCACCTCTCCCAAAGGTGACAAGCTCAAGTACACGCTGCAGATCCACTTCGCCGCCTCCAACAACGTCGCCGAGTACGAGGCGCTCGTACATGGGCTCCGGCTAGCCAAAGAACTCGGCATACGCCGGATCCTGTGCTACGGCGACTCAGACTTGGTGGTTCAGCAATCATCTGGCGACTGGGACGCCAAGGACGCGAACATGGCCAGCTACCGTTTCCTCGTCCAGCAGATAAGCGGATACTTCGAAGGGTGCGAGTTCCTTCACGTGCCAAGGGCCGACAATGACCAAGCAGATGCCCTAGCACGGATCGGCTCCACCCGACAAGCCATACCGACTGGCGTCTCCCTCCAGCGCCTCCTCAAGCCGTCCATCAAGCCGTCTCCAGAGTCGGATTCCATCTTCGTGCCGCCTACGCCAGAAACAGCCGGATCCGACTGGAGAAATCCCGCAGGCGGCACGGGGACTTCGACGACTGGCCCGGGGACTGCTGTAGTCGCACCCGGCCCGGGGACTTCAGAACCCGGCTCGGGGACTGCAGCCGTCGGCCCGGGGACTGCAACGACACAAGAAGCGGTGGCCGACTCCAATGCAACACCCAACCCACCCGCCCGAGTCATGGTGGCCACATTAACAGAAGAAGAAGTCACAACTCCCTCATGGGCCCAGCCCATCCTCAAGTTCCTAGTTAGCAGAGAGCTGCCGGCTGATGAGATCTCAGCAAGACTAGTGCAACGACGAGCCGCAGCATATACAATAATCAACAGAGAGCTTGTGAAGCGCAGCGTCACTGGATTCTTCCAGCGTTGTGTCGAGCCAGAAAAAGGAGTGGCAATCCTCAAAGTCATCCACCAAGGCGAATGCGGCCATCACGCAGCCTCAAGATCCCTCGTGGCCAAAGCTTTCCGCCACGGTTTCTTCTGGCCGACTGCCTTGGAGGATGCTAAAGAAATAGTCAAGAGCTGCAGAGGATGCCAAGTTTTTAGTTCCAAGCAACACCTGCCGGCTTCTGCCCTCAAGACCATTCCCCTCACTTGGCCTTTTGCCGTCTGGGGACTGGACATGGTGGGCCCCTTCAAGACAGCCCGCGGCGGCCTGACACATCTACTCGTTGTTGTGGACAAGTTCACAAAGTGGATCGAAGTCAAGCCGATTAAGAAGCTGAACGGGCCGACTGCCGTGACATTCATCACCAACATCACTACTCGGTACGGCGTGCCGCACAGCATCATCACCGACAACGGCATGAACTTCGCCAAAGGAGCACTGGCACGTTTCTGCGCGACACAGGGCGTCCGACTGGACTTAGCGTCCGTTGGCCACCCGCAGTCAAATGGCCAGGTCGAGCGAGCAAATGGACTCATCCTCTCCGGCATCAAGCCCCGACTGGTTGTACCACTGGAGCGATCGGCCGGCTACTGGCTCCAAGAGCTGCCGGCTGTCCTCTGGAGTCTGCGCACTACACCCAACAAGTCAACCGGCTTCACCCCATTCTTCCTCGTGTACGGTGCCGAGGCTATCATCCCAACAGACATCGAGTTCGACTCGCCTCGGATCACCATGTACACGGAGGAGGAAGCCAAAGAAGCAAGAGAAGACGGCATGGACCTACTGGAAGAAGGCCGGCTGTTGGCACTCAGCCGGTCCGCCATCTACCAGCAAGGGCTGCGCCGCTACTACAACCGCAAGGTCAAGCCAAGATCCTTCCAAGAGGGCGACCTTGTGCTCCGGCTGATCCAGCGAACAGCCGGCCAGCACAAGCTCTCGGCCCCTTGGGAAGGCCCCTTCGTCGTCAGCAAGGCACTCGGCAACGACGCGTACTACTTGATCGACGCGCAAAAACCAAGAGCACGCAAGAGAGACGACTCCGGCAAGGAGTCGGAGCGACCATGGAACGCAAACCTCCGAAGACGATTTTACAGCTGAAAAGCAGTATGTATCACGCTACCCTTTTGTATTAAGTACAAACCAACGGGCCCCCCGAACAGTACTCGGGGACTGCCTTTTTATTTATCTATGAATGACGAGTGTCATATCCATGAATGTATTATTACATTTTGAATTTTTGTCCGGCACCGGGTTCGACTAGTCGGCCCGGGGACTGGCCGCCTTAAGCTATATCGAAAGTTTTTTCTAAAGTCAGAAAAGTAGTGCGCTGGCTCCCAAGTTCTCTCTTGTTGAAAGTCGCAGCTCAAAGAACTGACTGTCCGACTAGCAAGAGAGAAGACAGAAAGGACGCCCACACGAAAAATGGCTAAGGAACAACTAACCTATATAGCAAAGAGACGGCCTCCAAATATGCCTGTCGGCTGTCAAAGCAGCCGGCTGGCCGGCTTCCTAAAAAACTTAGCTTTAGTCCAGCAGAGCTAAAAGTACTTCCCCCTCCCCAATCGGCCAGGCACTCCCCGGCTACAGATTGCAGAAGCAACTATTTGACTGGGGAGGCGGCAACCAAGGGAGGGCGGCAAAGGAAAAAGCAGAAGGACAACAAGCAAAAGTACAAGGAAAAGCCGAATGCATAAGTTATATACATAAAAGCCGCTAACAGGCCGGCAACTGACATAAGTTCGAATACACCCAGTGGGTGGAATTGTGCGAATTTAACCAAACATTGTTCTAAAGAGTAACAAAGCAGAAAAGCAAAAGACAGCAGACTAGGGCGCGACATGGAGGCCGAGCTGGTCGGTGAAGGCGGCCTTGCCGGCTGAAGGAGTGGCCGACTAGCGGGCCCCGGGTTGACCACCACTTGCGGCAGGAGGCGTGGAGGCGCGCGACGTAGTGCTGGAGGCGCGGTCAGGCTGAGGCTGGCCGGCTACTCCACCAGCCGGCTCGGCGTCTTCACCCTCCTCCTCCTCCTCTTCGCCCTCGTCGCTGGAGTCGATCTCCTCCGCCGAGTCTTCGCCGTACGCCGGGTCCAGCCCGATCCACTCCTTCGGCTGGGTGACTCCATTATCGTCCACCTCGGGGGCGAAGACGTTGGTGTCGGTGTAGTCGGTGATCGCCGAAGCCCGCCGAATGATGGCCGGCCGCGCCGGCTCCAGCTCCGTGTCGGCTTGCTGCCGCCAGGTAGCCAGCTGGTCCAGGTTCAGGCCGGGATACCAAGCCTTGACGAACTCCAGCGCCCGCCTGGCACCGGAGCGAGCCGCCGACGCCTTCCAAGCCTCGAAGCGGCCGACTGCTACCTCCAGCCAGTCGGCGGTCCGACTGGGGGTGCGAGGGACCACTTGGCCGGGCCAGAGGGCGGCCAAGACCTCTGACCCGGCACGCTGAAGCCGGCGGAGCAGCCGGTGAGCCGGCTGGATGCGAGCCTGGATCGCCAGGAGCTGTTCCTCCAGCGAGCGGCCGGCGGTTGGCGAGATCTCGAAGCCGGCCTGCCTCTTCGCTTGGCGACGGGCCTCGATGGCCTGGTTGGCGGCAGTCGAATAGCCAGGGAAATACTCTGCGCGAAGAAGAAAGGAAGAGAAGAACACCAAAATCAGAAAACAAGCCAAAGTGGCAGATGACAAGAAAGGACGAAGGGGTAGACGGCTTACCGTCAACCAGATCCTCGATCTGGCCATAGCCGGACACCAGAGTCCGCCTGGCCTCTGCCCAGCCGGCCGCCTCCGTATCGAACTCGGCCTGGAGAGCGGCTTCGCGATCCTGCGCAGCCTTCAGCGCCGCCTTGTGGCCTTCCTCCTGGTCGGCCAGCTTCTTGACCAGGCGATCGCGCTCCTGCACCAAGGCGGCGAGCTCGGCATCCTTGGCACGAAGAGCAGTCTGGGACTCCCCCAGCTGTGCCCTCAGGCCGGCGTTGGCCGCTGCAGGAACGGAAGAAGAAGAAGAACAATAAGAAATCGTCAAGGAAGATCCGACCCGACTGCTCAGCAGTCGGCCCGAATCTCGGGGACTACACCCAGTGGGTGCGCTGATGCGCTCCCACATGAGATAAAGATCAAGTCACATACCTCGGCTCTCAGTAAGGTCGGCGGTCTTCTGAGTCAGCTACCGAGCCTAGGAGTTGAAGGCGGCCGCTCGAAGGTTGTGGTACTCCTGCAAGATGGACACAAGACCGAAGTGAGAACAAAAACAGCAAAGGCAAATCCTCCAAGAAGTTCCAAGCCGCCTGCTCAGCAGCCGACTCGGAACTCGAGGACTACACCCAGTGGGTGCGCTGACGCGCCCCCACAGAAGAAATTAAGATCAAGAAGAGAAATCAAGATCAAGAAACAAGACGGGAATACAAACCCGGATGGCTGCCCGCGTTGCGAGGAATTCGTCGGTGAACTGCCTCAACGCCGCGGCTTGGCTTTGGAGCCGGGTCCGGACGTCTTGTGCAGCCACGTTCACTACGGTTGTCCCTCCGCCTGGCGTCCACCCCGAGGTAGCGCTGGCCGCCTCCGCGTCTCGGGCCGACAAGCTGGAGCCCACGGCCGGCTGCGGTTCTGATGCTGCCTTCTGTGGCTCCGACGCGGCCTTCCCTGCGCGCCGGCTTGGTGGAATCCGGACCGCCACCTCAGCCCTCGCGGCCGGCTCGCCCTCCGCCGACTGAGCAGGCGGCGGATCAGGCCGGCCGCCTTGGGCCTCCCCAGTTGGTGGGGTCGGCTCCGGCCCCTTCTCCAAAATGATGACGTCGTCGCCGCTTCCTCCCAGCCCCGGCTGGGAGCCGCTGGCTCCCCCTGCCGAGGGCTCCACGTCCCCAGGAGCCACGACGCGCAGGGGGGTAACCATCAGAGCCTCCCCAGCCGCCGCCGCGGCCTCAGCCTCTGCCTGGGCCCTGGCAGCGGCCTCGGCGAGTGCCTTCGCCGCTTCCTCCTTCCGAGCCGCCTGGGCGGCGGCTGCCTTCCGTGCCTCCGCCTCCCGTGCCTCCTGCTCCTCCCGCACCTCCCGCGCGTTCCTTTCCGTCGCCTCCTGGAGGTCGGCGCGGGGGTTTACGCGGCGGGTGGTGCTCCCAGAGCCCCTTGGCGACTCGACGACGGAGCTAGCAGCCGCCCGCTCAAGTGACAACGGAGCTCTGATCGTTGAAGAAAAAGACGAGAGGTCAAGAACCACCAAAGAAAAGAAAGAAAAAGAGTACACAGAGAAAGAGAACTTATGCTGACACGGTCTGCGGCTGCTTCACCACTTTGCGGAAACGAGCCGCCTTCGCGGCCGCCTCCTCCCGCCTGGTGGCTGCCGCCCCGCCTCTGGGCTTCTTCGTCCGGCTGCCGAATAGACCCTGGGCGGCGCGACGCTTCTGCCCTCCACCCCGAGCAGGCTGCGCGGCGGAGGAGCCCTCGCCGCGTCCAGGTGCCGGCTGGCGGCGCGGGACGGCTTCGGCTTCATCCTCGTCCGGCCAGTCGTCAAAGGTAGCGGTGAACCCGGAGCCGCCTGCTTCGCCGCCGGCTTGGCCACCGCCCGGCTCGACGGCGTCCTCCATATGGACCGCCCCCAGGTTGGGGTCCTCCAGGTCGTGTTCGGTCCGGTCGGGGACGAAGCGGCGCTCCACGTCTGACCCGCTGGCCGGCCGAAGCAGAGGGCTCTGTCGAAGAACAAGCCGACTAAGTCAGAGTCGGCTAAGAGATACTCGGCAACAAGGCTGAGAGAGAGAGAAAAAGAGACAAGGGGAGCGTACCGTAGGCGGAGGATTGGCTCGGCTATATGGCTCCTTGCCGAACTGCCACTCTTCAGCGAGTTGGCAGTTTGCAAGGTAGTTCACCATGTAGGCGACCTCATGGCGCGGCATCTCCTTGGTGCACATTCGGCTCGGATCGAGCTGGCCGCTCATCTGACAGATCAGATGAGGCCGGCTCTGGAGCGGAAGAACCCGGCGCGTGACGAACGCGGCCAGGAGGTCGGGCCCCGTCAGGCCCTCCGACTGGACCATCACCCGCAGTCGGGCGATGGCGGCATTTCCTGCCTGCGACAGCGTCACAGCCAGGAAGGACCACTGGAGCAGCCTGCTCGCCGGTGGGCCGGCTACGTAAGCCGGCAGGTTGATGTAGTCGCCCCGTGGAGCGATGTTCCGCACGTAGAAGTATGACTTCTGCCACTTCTTCACAGATTGGATCGGCGTGATGACGGGGAAGGGGTTGTCGGCGCCTGATCTCCGCGACGCGATGAAGGCGCCGGTATGAGCCGGCACGCCCTTGCTGCGCGTGCCCAGCTTCGACTGGAAAAGCTCCCCCCAGAGCTCAAGGGTGGGGAGGACGCCGACATAGCCCTCACACAGGGTGACGAAGGCCGACAGCAGCACCACCGCGTTGGGGGTGAGATGGTGCGGCTTGAGCTGGTAGAATTCGAGCCAGGAGCGGAAGAAGGCGCTCACTGGCAGGCCGAAGCCGCGCAGGAAGTGCGAGCGGAAGACCACCCGCTCGCCCTCCTGCGGCCTCGGCAAGATTTCCTTCGCCGGCGCGAGGCGGACCTCCACTTTGTCCGCGCTGGGCAGCCGCCGCGTGTCGCGGAGGAAGTCGATGTGGTCGTCATGGACGATGGAGCCGTCCCAATCCCCGCCAAGCTGCTCTACGGCGGGAGGCATGGCGAGAGCTAGCACGGCGGCGGAGGAGCGTGCGGTGGAAGAGCGCGGCGGCGAGGCGCTGTCGCGAGAACGAGCGAGGGAAGAAGACGGTGGAAGTAGGAGGAGCGTGCGAGGGCCTGCCTCCCTCCACCTCCCCCTACTTATAGCCTCACGAGGCCGAAGAGGCCGGACGTGGGGGGAGACGTGGGATTAACTGCGCCCACTCCCCCCACGTCTCGCGATTATTGCGCATAAATGCGAGCCGAAACTGCCGCACGGAACGTGCGGGCGGTTTCGGGATACAAAGGATCCGCGCCTGGGCAGGGGCGCAGACGTGGCGGGCCCCCTCCCTGCGGCGACGTCCCGTCATGCGCGTGGGCCGGCAGGCTTTCCGGCCACGTGGTTCGCTGACGGCCCGTGGCCAGCCCGCGGCCCGGTGCACGTGCCAGCGGGTTCCCGCCCTCCGACTTCAGAAGATTTCGACTCAGGCAGCGCGCCTGACCAAGGCCCGCACCCAGCTGCCGGCTTGTCAAGATAAGAAGCTGATCGAGCTTCTCAACCCCTACTCCACCTTGAAGCCCAATCAGCTTCGGGGACTACTGTCGGAGTAAATAGCCACGGGTAGCCCAACCGACTACCCCTGGTTATTCAGAAAAATTATCAGGCCTTTGGGCCTTCAAGCACTCCAAGTATTTGGGCCGCCTTCCCTGGCCGGCTGCCTCTAAAGCCGACTCCCGGAAGGCGACCCAGCCTCGAGCGACCTCTCCCCAGGACGACTACGGGGTGGCTGGCTCCAAGAAACCGGCCAAGAAGGACGCCGGCTCCTAGCAGCTGGCCGAGACCACAACCACCAAAGCTTTTCCCACATAACGGCGACACGACGGGGTGTGGCCATAGTGCGGCCCACTACCCCCGAAGCCCGAGGCGGGCATGGCTACAGGAGGCCGTACGGGACGGCCGTCTCCCGTGCGGCTTGGCACTGTAGCCATGCTAGCATCGACGTCATCCACGACCAACTCCTGTACGGCCCAAGGACTGCGGGCCCCTTCAGCCAGAGAGAGGCGTGAAGGCGGCCCGGCCTTTCCCAGTCGGCCAAGAGCATAGCCGGCCTCCAGAAGCCGGCTACTCCCTTCCTCGAAGCAGGAGCCCCATTAAGGAGACAAGACGAGGTAAGGCTACAGTGATAGCCCCCGAGGCGGCCCACTGTAGCCACGCTTACCTCGACAAAGCCCTCGTCATCAGAGGCGCGGCTACAGTAAGCAGCCGCTGACAAGACCCTAGGCGGTGGGGCCGGCCTGTCGACCAAGTAGCCGGCAGCCGGCGGGACCCACCAGCCGGCGGGACCCACCAGCCGGCGGAGAAGCCGGCGAGCGTAGACACTGACGGCTGGGGCCAGCTCCCAGTCGGATTACCATTGTACCCCCGGGGGTAGGCCTATATAAACCCCCCGGAGCACCCATGCAAAGGGTTCGCACCTAAGCACAGTTGGCCTCTGAGCATAGAGCTGCCCTCTAAGCATAGCACACACACCATAGAAAGAGAGAAGCAAGAGCTAGCCTTGTTCTTCTTCTCCCTTGATCTCAACAGCTCTAGGGTTGTCTCTACTTGTTTGGTGGCAGTGGTTTCTGTTTGGCTTGTTCTGCAGCTCGTGTAGCACGGGATACCCTGTTTGTACAATTTTCCGCTGGACTTTGACCTTCTATTGTACCATCAGTACCAGCAGAATCTGCAGGATTCTTCCGCTTCCCTTTCCCTGTCATTCTATGTTCCTTCATGTTTGTCTGTGCCATGTTAAGTCAAGCTGACAAGAAAAATGAATAACAATTTAGTTCTCCAGAACAAATTGATGCGTGATATAGACGAACTGAACTTTGATGTTAGACAACCACATGATAGGAGGATGTAATATGTACGAAAAATAGGACGACATGAGATAACCAGAACTATGATGTGTAAACTAAGCAGAAGACATTTCACTAAATTAGAAGCAATGCAATGGAAGGTAGACACCATATGAAAGATGCTACAAATATCGGTCTGCCAAGTTAACAATGTCGCATCATAAATGGCGTTTAAACAAATGTGAAGCAGTACAAGAAATAAATCATATGCAAGATGCAAACAACATCACACTACCAAGTTAAACGTCTCTCGTCATTAGTGCCATTGCATATTCACAGCTTTGATGTGTAAACTAAGGAGAAGGCATTTCAACAAATTAGAAGCAATGAAAGCTAGACACCATATGAAAGATGCAACGAATATCACTTTACCAAGTTAAAACTGTCTCGTCATAAGTGCCATTTCAACAAATTAGAAGTAGTACAATCTAGAAAAGAATGCAAGATGTAACCTATATCACACTCCCAAGTCAAACGTGTCTTATGATACGTGATTGTTGCAGGTTACACAATAGTAGTACTTTGATGTAAGAACATGGTGATAGACAGATATTGTATGTTCTAGAAACAGGAACATGTGTCTTATTCACAAGTATAATGTGTAAAGTAAGCAGATGGAATTCAACAAAATTAGAAGCAATACAAGCTAGACATCATACATAACATACAACCACATATAACAGTGCCAAGTTAGAGGGAGCACCTATGATGGAGCACTAGGGGAGAGGTGCTCATCATCAACACAGCTAAGTTGAGTGTCCATGCATGTGTTTTCTTGCAAATCATCTTGGGGGGATGGAGGAGTAGAATCTGTAGAGGCCCTCTGTTTGTAAGGAGCACCTTTATCCGCTGCCTTGCTAACTTCCTTCCGCTTTATTGATTTTGAATTGTCAAGTAAAACCGACAAGAAAAAGCAATAAAATTCACTCTCCAGAACTCACTCGTGCATGATACTAACAATCACTACTTTGATGTAAGGCAAACACATGATACCAGGATGGAATATGTACGAAAAACAGGACGACATGGCATATTCACAACTGTTTGTGTAAACTAAGCAGAAACCATTCCAAAAAATGAGAAGCAATGCAAGCTAGACACCACATGAAAGATGCAACCAATATGACTCTGCCAAGTTAAAAGCGTCCCATCATAAATGGCATTTCAACAAATTAGAAGCAGCGCAAGCTATAAATCATATGAAAGATGAAACTAATATCGCACTGCATATACTAAAGGTGTCTCATCATATTGATTGATGCGGGATACAAAAAAACCATAGTTTTATGTAAGCACATGCTAAATAGACAGATGTACTATATATGTACTAAAAACAGGAAGGCATGTCACATTAACAGGTATAATGTATAAACTAAGCAGAATACCCCATGCAATTTAACCAGATTGGAAGAATTACAATCTAGACACCATATGCAACATGCAAGCACATATCACGCTGCCAAGTTAGAGCAAGCACCTGCGATGCTAGTGTAGGGGAAATGCGGTAATCAACTACAGAGCTACGTTCACTATCTTCATCTAGCCTTGCTGTTTCTTGAGAATCATGTCGGGAGGCTGACGCTGCATTCTTTAAATGAGGACCTTTACTCACAGTAGTCCACTGGCCTGACTGCCTCATCATAAGTGATTGATGAGGGATACACAAGAACATTAGTTTGATGTAAGAACATGGTTAATAGACAGATGTACTAGTATGTACCAAAAACAGGAAGGGATGTCATATTCAAAGGTATAATGTGTAAGCTAAGCCGATGCAATTTAACCAAATTGGAAGCAATACAAGCTAGACATCCGGCTGGAGTGGTGAGCATGATCATCTAGGACCTCAGAACCTGGTGGGAGGCGGGCTGCTTCACCACCATCGTGGCTTTTACTTGGCTTCCAGGTGATGCCTATCTGTGCTGGGCTTGTCACTGGCTTAGCCAGTGCCCTGACTAGCTATTTGTCTTCTAGTGCTCCCGGGATGGTGGTTCATGTAAAAAATATCTTTCTTATCTTAATAAAGATCGACTTTGGCCTTTCGAATACAAGCTAGACACCATCTGCAACATGCAACCACATATGACACCGCGAAGTTAAAGCAAGAACCTGGGATGGTGGTTCATGGCGAGCGAGGTCATCAACTCCAAAGCTGCATTTACCGTCTCCATCTGCTGACACTGCACCCTTTATAAGGCGGAAACGTGTCTGGCCTATCCGCGTAGGATGCTGGAGCAACTTCTCTCTTTTCTTTTCTGCTTCTGTCAAGGCAGCAGAGTCTGAAATACACTTGCATAAAAACACAATAGTGAGAGTATGGGTGAAGTGTGTGCAGAACTAGTGCACTATAAAAGTAGCAGATAGTAGGTGGCTGAAAAATAAATGACAGGATACATATGATAGCTCTACAACATTGCATGGTAAACAAAATTAGATTCTACTCCGTATGATTTTGTAATATATGAGCATAGGGATGGCTGGGAAATGCAGGTACTCCTCCAACACACCACCACATGTGGTCCTTTCAAAATAACAGTCGACTGAAAATAAATAGGTCAGTCAATTTTTTTATGAACCGTCCGATCTATAAGGAATGGGCAGATGACCTTCGTCTACCTCCCGCCAGTCACTGTTGATGATCTTTCTCGAACCGCCAGCGACCACCGGCCCAGACCCCTGCCTCCGCCGCCCCGCCCTCCCCTCGACCTCACACCACCGCCGTGCTTGGCAGTTCCCCCAGGCCATCCCTTTAATCCCGGCCAACCTCCAGATCGGGCGCCAGCAGCTCTAGGCCCCACATGCCCCTAAGATAAACACCGAGGCGCTGCTTCCCCGGCGTAATAGGCGAACTAGCGCCTGTTACGCCGGGGAATGCTTCCGTTAATTGGGAATCAACTGACTAGGAATTGAAATTCAGGGGGCGATGGACCTCTAGCTAAGGTGAAATAGTATATGAGGAGAAACCTTGTGCATCGCAAGTTACTAGGAACATCTAGTATCAAGAAGAAGTGGTCAACTAGTGTCTTCTGTGGGATTAACACCGTGCAAGCAGACACGTAAGATTTGCACGAATAAGGGAAGAGGAGTACCATTTCCGGTTGCAAGTGTTCTGTCCTCCATATGTCGCGGCGATTTTCTTCTTTTTGCCGGGGGGCACTGATGTTTTGGAGGAGGGTGTAGCCTTGGATGAACCCATGGCCAAATTGTTGACAATGTTGCCGTGGCCGTATGTCGGCGGAGGGGAAGTAGATCTGAGGCGGCGAAGGATGGCGTAGCAGGAACAGCTCATGTGCGCTGGACGGTGGCGAAGTTGGAGCGGCAGCGGTGAGGCGCCGGACGGCGTGGTTGAACTGGCTCTGGTACAGATGGTTCAGCCTCGTCTTCAACTACTAGCCATGGAGGGCGTTGCGGTTGAGGTTGCGGTGGACAACGACGTCGGGGTATCGGCTCCGGCGTGATGGAGGAGGGCGGCGGTTGATGGGTGGGATGGGGTGGCGGACGGAGGACGCCGGGGTTTCATGGCTGGTGGAGGTAGTTTTGGCGCCCACGGAGTAAGAATGGGGAATCGGACGGGTGGGCGGGGGGAGCTAAGGGAGAACCATGTTTCGGTCTGGGACGCGCTTGTTTTTGGATTTTTTTGAACAGATGGCGCGCACTTGTTTGAAATTTGGGGAAAGTACAAACTTTGCCCCCCTCTTAAATTTCGGACCTACTGTGGGTCGGGGGTAGGATGGTAATCCCAGGTCTCCCAAATAGTGGGCGGGAGCGATTTCGAAGGCGGTTGTGTGGCATCTAGATGAAGCTACAAACCTACCCCAGTTTAGACCTTTGGACGTCGGGCCGGTAGGTTTCACTGGTCGGAGTTAGAAAAGTAATTTCCTTCTACAACCAAACATTGGTCTCACGCGGTTTCGGGCCACTAGAGGCTTTTTTGGTGCTTCGTTCGAAATTTTGAAACAGAAGCATTCACGTTTAGAGCACTCTTGAACTTTAGGGATTGACAAAAATAGACAACGTTAAATTTGACCTTGTATGTTTGAAAACCTCACTAAATTATCAACTTATTTTTGAAATTTTGACACTTGAAAAATCCTATAACTACGATTATTTTGGAATGGAGGAGCTAAATTTGAATCTATTTTGTACACGACTATATATGCTATTATGTACAAAAGTAGAGCAAAGAATTGTGCCCCCACAATTTAGGTATGATTTACAAATGCCATGATATCGAATTCAAATAATTGAATGGACTTCATGTTGAATTCAAAAATTTTAAACCACCTTAAGTTGAATTCAAATGTATGCTAGTTCATAGCTAGCTATTTATAATGTTCAGTCTGTAACTTCCGTATGTATAATGTGCTTTACACACAACATGAATTAACTATACTCACGTTTATATTCGATTGCTAAAGCGATGCATTGTCTGGAGTTCGAAATACTAACTATGTGGATCAATTATGTCGAATAATAACATAGACATGCTCAAATTCGATAGAATCTAGATGTCTGATGGATCAATGACCGTTCCTTACGCGAATTGGAAATATCATGATCCCATCCTAATATTTGGATACAATTTATATCTTTAATCAATGTGTACATCAGTCTTTTACGTGTAGTTTCACTCTCCATCCGTGGTCTCTCACACATGCTCACACACTCTCTCCCGAGGTGTCTTTCTCGCAGACATGCTCTTGATATAACCCTCCCTCCCTCTCGTAACCACTTACAATTGTTTTCACTAACCTTTATCACAAGCACTCTTCCTCTCACAGGCATACACATGCACAATCCCCATCGACCCTTTCTATATACATAGACCTGCCTATGTGTCTCCTGTACGCACATTATCTTTAGGCCTGTCTCTCACGCATTGTCTCACACCTCTCTTCCTAATCGACGAGTATGATTCTAGCAGAGCATTCTGTAGGATGCCCCTTAAAGTTAGGTTGGTGAATAGTAATATCAGAGATAAGGGGTGACCTTAGTCCGAGGACCAAGGGTTACAAATCCTAGCCGGCTTTGTCAGTGGACACAGAGTCCTTCACGATTCTGCTATGTTTGTCTTGTACGACTAGTCATCCATGGGTCTCCCTAAATGCATCACGGGCCGACCAATGTGGCGCAGGACGGAACTGAACCAAGGGCCTCACCTCGGCCCACTGGACCACACGCGGTGACACACCCTCTGCCCCTAGGTCTCGTTATCTTCTCACACCCACACATACCAACACAGACACCACACAAAACAAATTCTCCTCATGCCGCTATCCCCTCTCCCCTTCCATATACACACTCATGGGAATCTCTCACCGTGACATCATATTCGTCTCTCTCTCTCAAGACCTCTCTCATTTCTCATGCTATCTCTCCCACGCCCCCTCCCCCCGTCGGCCCCTCTATCCATGCCTCTCGAATACGTAATACACACACATACCTCTCTAGGCCCTGCCAAATACATCAACTACACATTCACACATGTTACATCACGTACCCCATTGATCTAAAAAGCCCTCTCTTCACATTTATTTTGCATACAACATTCCTTTTGAATAAAGTGTGGCCAAAAAATTATTTTAGAATTTCTACATATATACAACATTACAAAGTTATATGGAGGAGTATGAACATTAGTTTGTATTGCATGGTGCCCACAATGATATTTATTCCGCACTGTGAATTTTTATGTTTTTATACTATATATAAAGTTAGTCATAATAAAGAGAAACGAAGAGCATCTCTCTCTCTCCATCGCATACACCCCCTCTACGCCCCTTTCATGTACGCAGACAAACTATCTCCAGGTCCTCTAAAATTACGCCCTCAGCACATTCACGCATGTTTCATCTTTCTCTCGTGATATATACAGTGACGATCATTGTATTTATAGCGAAAGCATGATACGTACATAGGACTTCAAAATCCACTCATTACGGTCACCATTTACGTTTTGTGGTTATTATACAGACATGGGCTCACCGTACAGCTCTGTATTTGCTCAAGACACGACTAGTTCACCAGTTAAACGCTCCACATGGCACAGTGTTGCATCACATTATCTCACTACCATTGGGCCCACCCGTCGGCTTGTATCTACTCTACACTTATAAAAACAGAGTCGGTGATGATGGTGTGCCTTCTATCCGGCAATATAGGCCGTCCGATTTATATCTGACGGATAGGAAGGAAACTATGGCAATTTTGCAAAAATGTACCCACACACCTCTCCACGTTTGCAAATAAGGTCTTCCCTCGTTCATCCTTTTCTCTCACAAGATAAACTAGTCATACAAATGCATCTTGATGTTACATGCAACGCACGGGCATCTTGCTAGTAAGAATGAAAACAAATGAAAAAAAATATTGGACAGTGGTTCGAAGTCATGACCGCGGGCACATCAGACAAGGTGGCCTTGTATTGGTATGCTAAGCCGTCTGTTTTAATACACAGGAGATGGTGTGGTGATTATACACACACGCACGCATGCACACGAACTGCATGCATGCAACACTCACACGAACACATGCAGCCACGCACGCACGCCACACTCACACGTACACATGCAGCCACGCACGCACGCAACACTCACACGCACACACGCACACATGCATGCACACACCACACGACCAACACACACTCTCACGCTCAAGTGCTCAACCTACACGTGCATGCGCACACATCAGGCCCTGACAGACACATACACAACCAGGTGGTTCCCGCGCACGGGTTGGAGTCTTGTCGCGCCTGCATAAATTTGTGTTTATCTGACCTTTTTCCTATGCGAACTGACAGGTGGGACCCACAAGGAACATGGTCAATTTAACTAGTCAACATGATGCCACGCAGACTATTTGGCCGGTCAACAGAGTGCAATCCGTTGCTGAACGGTGAGCAAGTGACCGTATAATCACCGCAAAACGGATATAGTGACCGTAATGAGCATATTCTGAAGTCTGCTAACCGTATTATGCTTTTCTCTCTGTAGGCCCTCCAAAACTACATCTCTACACGTTCTCGCATGTTACATCTAACAACTATGCAATACAACACTACTACTACTCTATAACGCAATAAATCATATGTGCTTTTAGTTTTACTAGATATCATATTGTTACTTAATTATGCAGTTTGCATACATTAAAATTGCCTTTGAAATGTATGGCCAGTATCATCTACAGCGCGGGAAAAATCCTGCCCTTTCCTGTTTAATCGGGTTTGTATCGATGGATCGTGCGAAACAGCAAAACTATAGTACTATAGTACTATACAGTACAAGTAACAGTTCACTGGGCCGCTGTGTCGTGTACTCCTCCGTTGTAAGAGTGGAGCACTCACTTTGATAAATGTTTTAGTCCATTTCGCCGACATGTGGGACATCAAGCTACCGGGTCCATGTGCCATACTGAAATACAGTGCAGAGCAGCAGGGGTGAAGCACCCAGTCATGGCGCCGGCGTAGTAATGAGCAATGAGGCGTCAAATCACAAAGTTGCACCTTTCCCGCAGTTAAGTTGGAGGGACGAAGTAATAATGCAAAAAAAAAGAAGTTGGGGGACGAAGCAACCATCATTTCACTCGTTGCTGAATCCGCTTCTCCCTCATCTTCTTCAAGTTAACCACGTGTTGCTTCTGCCGTTGTTCTGCCTCATGTGGGACGCGAATCAGAATGGTAAAGCACTGACACGTGGAACCACATGTTAGCAAACCGCCGGGCCAACGTCCTCTAAAAATAAGAAACCTCCCCCGCCATCCGCGTGGCAAAATCACCTCCTTTTTACTAATCTTGATTCTATAATTTTTTAGATCAATATAATTGAAATTTGTATAGATAGCACACAGGAGCAAAACCAAGTGGTACGGTTAAGGGCATCCACAAATGTGTAGCCAAATGTGAGAATAGCTTTTGGCATCGATGGGAACCATCGCGGACGGTGTTGCCAAAGCCAAAAAGATGGAACTGAAGCTCCCTGATTGATTGATTGAAGGAATAGAAAAATGCAACGTCTCTCCTCTTTCTCTCGTGCTTGGCCGCATGTACAGTATAGAGCACAGAGTCTACTCCCCTGTCCCTTCTATCACAAATCACAAGAACTGAGGCGTCAAATCAGAAAGCACGGACAAAGCAACCATCATTTCACTCTTCGCTGACTCCGCTTCTCCATCGTCTTTTTCGAGAAACCACCTCACCGCAATAAGCAGGATGGACGACGCTATTGTGTACTAGTAGTACTAGTACATTTACGTGTCCTTTGGTTCAACGGACTTCCTGGATGCAAATAAGGCGGTTGTCCCAACTTGCAGGCGGCACTTGCGAATGACTTACCGTGGTCTCCCTCAATGGTGTTCTTTGTCAAATGCACTTCGCCAAACCACAACGTTCGAGATATCGTCGACGTCACCGCAATGGGGAAGGAAGTCAAATAGTTACTACCTCCATTTTTTTGTACACAAGGCCAATATATCAAAATTACAATTTGCAAAAGGCCACTAACACTAATAGAGGCAAAATTGATGGGGTTTGCCTCGTACTAGCAACCAAGGACATTAATATACCCTTGCATGCATGCGGAAGTGAGAAGGTTGGTTTGCATGGCGCTGCATTAATCAAGCGATGAGGAGTGAGATGGTTAGCTCTTTGGGCTTTGGAGAAAAAAATACGCATTAATTGACACGTCAAACGAGGATTTGTATCGATTAATCCCGCAAAGGAAAAGCCCGCCTTTCTTTTTTAACACTAGTACACCTGGTACGTACATACTTGTATCCTGTTTGGGTCTAGGCCTTGCATTGCCATACTTCGCCACACATTTTTGCCAAGCTTGCCTAAAGTTTTCAAAATGAAAAGGAGGTACACTTGCGCACGGCTGTCACGGTCGCACCGCACCCTCACACAGTCGCTCCTGCTCGCCACAAACCCAACCAAGGGAACGCACCCTCACTGACACGTGCTACCGCATGTGATCAAACCAAACTCAGCCATCCTACTGCTGACACATAATTTTTGTTCATACAGTATGTTTATCCAACCGCATGTTGGGGAGGATCCGTACGGCCCGTGCGGTGGTCTGTTGGGGAAGAAGAAGAGGTGACGAAGAAGGGTTAGGAGACGTAGGATATTCATCCAACCCCCTGAAATGGTAGACTGGCCCAAATGATGAAAGTTAGGCAACTTGCATAACAATATATGTTTTTACACAGCAAAAGATCCCTAAAAACAACAACATAAAGAAAAACTATCACTGCTCGCGGAACGAGATGGCCTCGTCGTCTTTGGCTGCCGGCGCGAACCAGCCGTAGCTGGCGACGTGTGTCTCCGCACCGTGGTTGTCCTCGGCCTCCAGCTACTCGTTCACGTGGAGCATGCGGGCGCTCTGCACGGACGAGAGCACCGCCTGGTTCAAGTCCAGGACGTCCGGTTCCACCTGCAGGAAGGCCTCGATGGCAGCGGCATCCGCGCGCTCCGCGTCAAGTTGAGCCTCCGCCGCCCGGTTCAAGTCCAGGACATCCGGTTCTGCCTGCAGGAGGGCCTCGATGGCAGCGGCATCTGCGCGCTCCACCTCGAGTTGAGCCTCCGCCGCCCGGTTCAAGTCCAGGACGTCCGGTTCGGCCTGTAGGAGGGCCTCGGTGGCAGCGGCATCCGCGCGCTCCACCTCAAGTTGAGCTTCTGCTGCCTGGTTCATATCCACGACATCTGGTTCCGCCTGCAGGAGAGCCTCGATGGCAGCGGCATGCGTACGCTCCGCGTCGAGTTGAGCCTCTGCCTCCCAGTCCTCCTTTAGTTTCGCCAAGTTGAACCGCTGGTCCGCCTGCACCATTGGGGACCCGGACGCCGGCACGAAGTCGACGTCCATCATCTCATACCCATCGGGGGCCTTCTGTGCCGTGACCTCTGCCATGAACATTGGATCGGCTTCCTCCTCCTCGTAGCTTGGCTCCAGAGAACTCGGGGATTGGCCCGCTGCAAAGCGAGCTTGGGAACGGAGGTCTGTGGTGCCGACCGCCGCCGCGATTTTTGCGCGGCGCTCCAGCGTCAGCATCTTGTAGTACGTGATCTTGCGGTGCACCATGGCTTTCCGGCGAACTAGGGGACGCTTGATGTGGGCTAGGGGATCGAAAGGTGGGGGAATGGGCTGGAGAGGAGATGTGGTTTTGGGGCAGTGGCTGGCGTAGGCCGAGCAGCGAAGGTTCTGGTGTGAATAGTGGTTCCGGTGATGATTGGTCAATCGGTTTTGACTGTACATCGCTCTTGTCGCGTTCGCATTGCACACCGAATGGAACGCACATCGTCTTGCGTTTTCGCTCGTTTGTGGGACCGCAGTTGAGAGCAAACCGACGTCCCTCCCCCTCCCCCGCTCGCGCCATTTATACTACCACTCCCTCCGTTTTATGCGGAGTAAATAAAAACAGAGGTAGTATACTACGGATGAGGATCCCTTGACGTGGCCAAACCCATTGAGTAACTGACATGCAAGGCCTAGCAAGCATGGAGTCCGCCAGTAAGTGACCGAAAGGGAGGGTAAGGCAGGGATACCTACATCAGAGGATCCACTTCCACCACTACTCCCTCCTTCCATCTACTATACAGGGCCTAATGCGTTTTTCGAGGCTAACTTTGACCAAATGTTAGAGTAATAATATATGACATGCAACTTACACAAAGCATACAGTTAAATTCGTATGTGAAAGGAGCTTCCAGTGATATAATTCTCACATTATACACATCATGTACTATTAATCTTGTCAATAGTCAAAGGCAGTTTTGAAAAACGCATTAGAGCATGGTTAATAATATAGCCAGACGATGGCTATAAGGAACTGCCATGTCATCTATAGCCATCATCTATATGCACTCATACAATAGTGTGGGCTATAAGGTTGGCTATTTCCCGCAAAAAAATATAAGGTTGGCTATTGTATTAGTACTTTTTTCCATCTCCTCTCTATCTCTTTCTTCATATTTATTGTATTTACCTAGGAATGCCTATATAGCCAGGCTCTTGCATGAGAGCTCACTCCCCTTACTTTTTCATATCTCTCTCCTCCACATAGGAAAAAGTGCCATGTAAGCGGGCTATAAGCCCACTATTGTACTTGCTCTTAGGCCCGATATAAATGGAAGGAGGGAGTATTATGAGCACTGCATACTCTACTACAGATGTTGTCAGTACTCCACTAGTACTATTGGATAGGGAGCTTAAAAAAGTTACTATTGGACTGGCTATACGTGGCGAAATCCTAGTAGGAAGAGCATGCGCGAGAACATGCACATTCACGTGATTGAAAACAAATTGGAAACCATCTCTGTTTGAATACAAATCTAGGAGTACGTACTAATCTAACTATATTGATTGGGCGTTGTTGAATATTGATACTTTTTCTGTAAGTTTGATCAAAGTAGAGATACTTTGACTACACATAAAACCTATATGTAAACTAGAAAGGATCGGAGGGAGTATATTGTATGTTCAAAAGCGAAACAAACATTGAATACCCTTTATATATGATTTGCGGATGCTATGATCGCCGGTTCAAAATTTTGAATCCGCCTTAGGTATCACACATGCACCCACTCGTTCTCTCTCGATTTCATCTCAGGGTCTGGAGATCGGTTGAAAGAGGACTAGGGTGGGTACAATACGTTCGTTTCGCTTATGAACGTACAATATACTCCCTCTGATCCCCACAGACCCCCTCCCCCCGTGGGTCATTTCTATCCTAGAAAACAAACCTTTATCTCCTTGCACGACACGCAATTGATCTCTCAACATCAATCGATCTCGTCAAGATGTGTCGGGGCATGAACCGAATGGGATGTCAAAACTAAGATGGGAAGCAACACGTAGTGGAGGCAAAGTGAAACTTTAAACGAACCATTTGTTTGTATGCATGTCAGACAAATTACAACATTGGAAATACAAGCATGGTATAGGCCCACATGCGAATGATACTCGGTGGAATGTTCAAATGAGGCATGCCGGAGGATGGACTCGACCGGAGGGCGGCATGATCGGTGGGGAAGAGGGTTGGAGAGGAATGAGAAATAAGCAACGCCACATGATTATACTTGAACGGCTCAAATAAACAATAAGTTGTCTCGTTTTCCCCTCCGTCTTGGTCACGGAGTAAGATACTCCCTCTGTTCTTATTTACTCTGCATATTAGGTTTGACTGAAGTCAAACTTCATAAAATTAGACCAAAATTATAGAAAACTAGCAAGATGCCCGTGCATTACACGGAACATCAAGATCTTGTGGGAGAAAAGGATGAACGAGGGAAGGCCTTATCTGCAAATGTGGAGAGGAGTGCGGGTAAATTGTCATAGTTTCCTTCCTATCCGTTAGATATAGATCGGACGGCCTATATTGCAGGATGGCAGGCACACCATCATCACCAACTCTGCTTTTTTTATCTACACTAGCAAGATGCCCGTGCGTTGCATGGAACATCAAGATGCATTTGTATGAGTAGTTTATCTTGTGGGAGAAAAGGATGAATGAGGGAAGTCCTTATTTGCAAATGTGGAGAGGGGTGTGGGTATCTTTTGGCAAAATTGCCATAGTTTCCTTCCTATCTGTCAGATATAAATCGGACGGACTCTTATAAAAAAATAGAGTTGGTGATGATGGTGTGGCTACCATCCTGCAATATAGGTCGTCCGATTTATATCCGACGGATAGGAAGGAAACTATGGCAATTTTGCAAAAAGGTACCCACACACCTCTCCACATTTGCAAATAAGGCCTTCCCGCGTTCATCCTTTTCTCTCACAAGATAAACTAGTCATACAAATGCATATTGATGTTACGTGCAACGCACGTGCATCTTGCTAGTAAGAGTAGAGATATGAACATTTACAATAGCAAATCTATATGATGTGAAAGTATATTCAATAATGAATCTAATGGTATTGATTTGTTCTTGTATATGTTACTATTTCTGTCTATAATCTTTGTCAAAGTTTACAAAGTTTGACTTTGAGCAAAGCTAAAATGCAGAGTAAATAAAAACAGAGGGAGTACGCAGGGACTAGTATAGTTACTACTGCCGGAACATGTTAAGTTGGACCCCTAAATGTGGGCACGAACCAGGCACACCTCAATTATTCTTTCAAACAGTCGGACACCTTCATTTAGCACACCATATGGCTACTTAATCAAGTGTTACGCTTCACTACTTGAAAGGGAAAAAGCTGGTACCGTACCCGAAAGCACCACACTTGGGGCTAGGGTAACAACTTGGTACTATACCACATTTGAACCAGGGCACAAAAACCACATGTTCTGCGCCTAATGCGCAACGCGGAGCACTGACGCTCGAATATGGCCGGGAAAACAGGCAAACCGACATGTGGGGCACACTTGTCGGGACGACATGGCGCAGACTAGTCCAATGGAGGAGCTGGCCCACGACCTCCTCGCCAGCGGCAACCATTCATGTGGGTCGTGGGGGCCAACAACATGGCGCGGCTCTAGCACCGCCTCTAGACACGGCGATCGCGGTGAGCGACACGCTCATCGTCGCTGTACACGGTCGGTTTTAGTGTGCCGGGGGTGGCGTTAGCGTTGTGGCACGACCAGCAGATCAACACTCAGCTCGTTGAGGATGCACGGGGCGCCGAAGTGCGCGCCCGCCATGACGCGTCCGCGGAGTGGTGTAGCGCGGCCAACTGCATCCCTAGGACATGAGACCATGCGGGGTCGTCTTGCTTTTTCAATGACATGTGGGGATCGCATGTGAGCAAAGGGCATCTCCAACGTTGCCACGACCGCAGTTGACTACCCTGCCCACCAAACACCCTCGTCCCTTGCGCCGTCGCGTGGTGCATTCCCAGCCGGCGCCAGCTGCCCGCATTCATGTCATTCTACACATGTCCGTCCAACTCCGGCGACTTAATGACGCACCCAGACGCTTGGCCTCACCGGAATGTGCTACTTAAAGCGGCAACACCCAGCTAACCTCCACACCATAGCGCATCGTCCTGCTACCTGGCACCACATGCGCCATGACCGCGAACGTGAAAGCTCTGCGGGAGAGCTTGTTTTTGGGGATGAAGCTGGAGGTCGCCGCCCTCGCTCAAGTCGCCGCTCACGATGCAATAGCGGCGTAGCCGGACGCGGACATGACCGCACAAGCAGTAGCCACGCTGGCGGCCAACGACGGGAGCACCGTCAGCCACGCGTCCTACTTGCCACCGTCCAACGTCCGGCACCGCCGAGGTCGGGGACTCCTCTGAGGATGAGTAGGGCATGGGAGGCAGCCGGGCATGGTGTGCCAACTGGCCAGTCCGTCTCCCGTGTTCTACTCTTCCTCGCCGGAGACCGCACCTTCACTTCACGGGTCTTGAACCCCGCCCCCGTACATGGAGATCACAGATGGAGGACGTCGGTCGCCGCCGTAGAATAGGTTTAGGGTCGGGTTTCTTTTTCTTTGTCCTATAAAAGTTTGAAATGTAATGAAAATCTGTCGTGTTTGCATTAATACCAGCCGGTGTATATGAACTTTCACAATAATATAGTATATTGTAGGAGTACTAGCAAGAGCCCGTGCGTTGCATGGAACATCAAGATCTTGTGGGAGAAAAGGATGAACTAGGGAAGGCCTTATCTGCAAATGTGGAGAGGAGTGCGGGTAAATTGTCATAGTTTCCTTCCTATCTGTTAGATATAGATCGGACGACCTATATTGCAGTATGGCAGGCACACCATCATAACCGACTCTTATTTTTATTGAACCGAGACAAAGCTAACATGCGAAGTAAATAAACACATAGGGTCTACATACACAATTTATCTTAGGCACTCCAATAGTACGTCCACTACACATTCACGCATTTCACATCTTTCTACATCTACGGGAACCTACGAAAGGGTTAACGTAAATTGCCTCTCTCTCTCCTCCCTGATTTTTATGGTGGTGGGACCCTCCCTCCCCCCCCCCAATCTACAATCAACAGCTCACACGTTTCACATTACGTTTATTACGTAACTGGGATTACGTAGGAGTAGCATTACTCGTCCTAAAAAACCCAACTAAGCCAACCTCCCAGCATATCGTGCGGGGAAAGACCTGGCCGCGCCGTTTTAGTCGGGATTACAGGATTACTAGTAGTAGTATCGATGGATCACGCAAAGCACCAAGTTTTTTTTTGAGGGGGCGAAGCACCTAGTTTAAAAGGAAAAAAGGCGGTACACTCACATCACCCATGTCGCGGTCGCATTGCACCCCACACATGTTCGGTCCTGCACACGGCTCACGCAAACAGAATGCGCTTCGGCTTGCCTCTTCA
>NC_057796.1:143524423-143528775 GCF_018294505.1 Triticum aestivum | reverse complement strand
AACTAGCCAATAATATTCCCCAACCCCCCGTCCCCCTCCACTCCATTCGCACCGCCAAAGCTGCCCTCCCTGCCGCGCCGATACGTCGGCACCGCGGTTCATCGAGGGAACGCACGGCGATCCTCTCGCTCCCATAGTACGCTCTCGTAGACTACCATCCTCTAGCCGCGCCGCCACCGCTGGCGACGTTCTTGTGGAGGTGCACGACGGTCAGCTTCTCCCATGGTACGCGCATTCTAGACTGAGGCCCCGTGCATGTCGGTGTAGCGCAGAATGTTGGCTGATAGACACTGTTAATCTCACTGTTTGCCAAAGTAGTTTATAGTCAATATGCTCTGCTTAAGAAGCTTCCTTGCCCTGTTCTGCACTCAATCTGCTTAGCTGAGATTGCATGCCAAGCCCGAATAGTTGCTAAAATATCCTGCCATATATTTATTGTGACGTAGATTGCCATGGTCTAGTAGCCAATCCATTGGATGAAATAGCTCTACACCGTTTTATACTCGATCTTTGTTGCTACGATGGCCTTCGATAGTTCGATGGCTGTGTGCTCAGCCTCATTGACTGCTGAAACAGCCTGCCATAATTTAGCACTCAAATCTGTTTGCTGAATTAGCTTTACATATATTTTGTTACTTAGATCTGCTCGTCCAAATATCTTGCCATAGCTTTAGACATAGACCTAGATATTTTTTTTCTGGACTTCATAAAAAAGCATATATGTTTTTCCTGTAATATCTAGTAGAAGAACTAATTTGTATGTCTAACAGATGGACAAGACTTGGATAACTTCTGCTTGAAGATTCTCCGCTGCATATGTCGAGGGGGTTGAAAACTTCATGAACTTTATTAGAGCTGAGTACGGTGGTCCAAAATCACACGTGCTATGCCCGTGTAGCAGTTGTATGAATTCAGTTACAAGACCCCACTCAACTGTGCAAAATCATCTACACTTGTATGGGATGTCGGTCACATCTACTAGGTGGGTTCATCATGGTGAAGCTATGAACGTCAATGTTACTGACTACGTGGAAGCCACAGATCACCATCTTGATTTGCCTGATGCTCAGGTGGAAGAGGAGGAGGAGGTGGTGGTGGCAGAGCGAGTGAGTTTGACCAACATTGAAACAATGCTATGAAATGCTCGTGCATTCCATGAACTTTCACCTGCAGAAGAAAAACGGTGGGCCCGCATGTTGGAACAATGCAACGTGGCTGTCACCCCCGGAAATAAGCTATCAATATTCTCAGCTATGGTTACCTTTCTTCAGGTGAAGACATCTGAGCGGATGACCAACAAATCATTCGATATGATGTTGGCTGCTTTCCGCAAATCTTTCCCAGATGCGTCTCAGCTGCCACACACCTACAGTAAAATGAAGAATTTCCTTCGTGCAGTTCGAATTGGATATGATATGATCCATGTTTGTAAGAATAATTGTGTTCTGTTCCGGAAGGATTATGCCAACTTAAGTGAATGCCCGAAATGCAAATCATCAAGATGGAATGATGGCGATGCTGTGAAGAGGATTCCTCATAATGTTCTGAGACATTTTCCAATTATACCAAGATTGCAGAGGTTGTTTCATGATGCTGAAACAAGAGAGGATGTACTGTGGCATTCTAGGAACCAGGAGTACAGAGATCAGAATGTAATGAGCCATCCATCTCATGGTAGTGAGTGGAAAATCTTCGATCAGAAACACAAAAAGTTTGTTGCTGACCCGAGAAACAATAGACTTGGCTTAGCTTCAGATGGATTTAATCCATTTGGCCACCAGAGCGCCACATATAGCATGTGGCCAGTGCTTGTTATCCCTTACAACATGCCTCCAAATGTCTGTACCAAAGAATCAAACTACATGATGGCCTTGCTCATCCCAGGTCCAAAAAGTCCTCAAAAGGATTTTGATTTATTCATGGAGCCTCTTGTGGAGGAACTTCAACAGCTATGGAGGGGTATTCTCACTCGAGACCTATATAGCAGCCCACCAGCTGATTTCTTTCTGCATGCTGTTATAATTTGGTGCATCCATGATTATCCGGCTTTGGGCACAACGTTGATACGTCTCCAACGTATCTATAATTTTTGATTGTTCCATGCTATTATATTATCTCTTTTGGATGTTTAATAGGCTTTACTAAGCACTTCTATATGATTTTCGGGACTAACCTATTAACCTAGAGCCCAGTGCCAGTTTCTGTTTTTTGCCTATTTTAGTGTTTCGCAGAAAAGGAATATCAAATGGAGTCCAAATGGAATGAAACCTTCGGGAGAGTTATTTTTGGAACGGAAGCAATCCAGGAGACTTGGAGTAGACGTCAGGGAAGCTTCGAGGTGTCCACGAGGCAGGGAGGTGTCCCTGCCCCCCTGGGCGCGCCCCCACCCTCGTCGGCCCCTCGTGGCTCCCCTGACCAACTTCTTTCGCCTATATATATCCATATACCCTAAAAACATCAGGGAACAGAATAGATCGGGAGTTCCGCCGCCGCAAGCCTCTGTAGCCACCGAAAACCAATCTAGACCCGCTCCGGCACTCTGCCGGAGGGGGGATCCCTCTCCGGTGGCCATCTTCATCATCCCGATGCTCTCCATGACGAGGAGGGAGTAGTTCACCCTCGGGGCTGAGGGTATGTACCAGTAGCTATGTGTTTGATCTCTCTCTCCCTCGTGTTCTTGAGGTGGTACGATCTTGATGTATCGCGAGCTTTGCTATTATAGTTGGATCTTATGATGTTTCTCCCCCTCTACTCTCTTGTAATGGATTGAGTTTTCCCTTTGAAGTTATCTTATCGGATTGAGTCTTTAAGTATTTGAGAACACTTTATGTATGTCTTGCATGTGCTTATCTGTGGTGACAATGGGATATCACATGATCCACTTGATGTATGTTTTGGTGGTCAACTTGCGGGTTCCGTGACCTCGTGAACTTATGCATAGGGGTTGGCACACGTTTTTGTCTTGACTCTCCGGTAGAAACTTTGGGGCACTGTTTGAAGTTCTTTGTGTTGGTTGAATAGATGAATCGGAGATTGTGTGATGCATATCGTATAATCATACCCGCGGATACTTGAGGTGACATTGGAGTATCTAGGTGACACTAGGGTTTTGGTTGATTTGTGCCTTAAGGTGTTAATCTAGTATGAACTCTATGATAGATCGAACGGAAAGAATAGCTTCATGTATTTTACTACGGACTCTTGAATAGATCGATCAGAAAGGATAACTTTGAGGTGGTTTCGTACCCTACCATAATCTGTTCATTTGTTCTCCGCTATTAGTGACTTTGGAGTGACTCTTTGTTGCATGTTGAGGGATAGTTATATGATCCAATTATGTTATTATTGTTGAGATAACTTGCAATGGTGAAAGTATGAACACTAGGCCTTGTTTCAAAGCATTGCAATACCGTTTGTGCTCACTTTTATCATTAGTTACCTTGCTGTTTTTATATTTTCAGATTACAAAAACCTATATCTACCATCCGTATTGCACTTGTATGTCCATCTCTTCGCCGAACTAGTGCACCTATACAATTTACCATTGTATTGGGTGTGTTGGGGACACAAGAGACTCTTTGTTATTTGGTTGCAGGGTTGTTTGAGAGAGACCATCTTCATCCTACACCTCCCACGGATTGATAAACCTTAGGTCATCCACTTGAGGGAAATTTGCTATTGTCCTACAAAACCTCTGCACTTGGAGGCCCAACAACGTCTACAAGAAGAAGGTTGTGTAGTAGACATCAAGCTCTTTTCTGGCGCCGTTGCCGGGGAGGTGAGTGCTTGAAGGTATATCTTTAGATCTTGCAAGCGAATCTTTTTGTTTCTTGTTTTATCACTAGTTTAGTTTATAAAAGAAAACTACAAAAAATGGAATTAAGGTTGCCTCATATGCTTCACCTTTTTAATGTCTTTCGCGAAAATGATGGGAAGGGAAATTGTGCTCAAGTACTAGAAGAAGAAATCTATAAAATGTTTGGCACTAAATCTTTGTATGATGAGCATGATTGCAATGTTGTTAGTATGAATTCCTTGAATACCCATGATGCTAATTGATACGTCTCCAACGTATCTATAATTTTTGATTGTTCCATGCTATATTATATTATGTTTTGGACATTATTGGGCTTTATTATACACTTTTATATTATTTTTGGGACTAACCTATTAACCGGAGGCCCAGCCCAGAATTGTTGTTTTTGCCTATTTTAGAGTTTCGCAGAAAAAGAATATCAAACGGAGTCCAAACGGAATGGAACCTTCAGGAACGAGATTTTCGGAACGAATATGATCCAGAGGACTTGGACCCTACGTCAAGACATCAACCAGGAGGGCACGAGGTAGGGGGC
>NC_057796.1:143501551-143524237 GCF_018294505.1 Triticum aestivum | reverse complement strand
CCCCTGTTGCTCCACCGACGTACTCCTTCCTCCTATATATACCTACGTACCCCCAAACTACCAGATACGGAGCCAAAAACCTAATTCCATCGCGGCAACCTTCTGTACCCGTGAGATCCCATCTTGGGGCCTGTTCTGGAGCTCTGCCGAAAGGGGCATCGATCACGGAGGGCTTCTACATCAAAACCATAGCCTCTCCGGTGATGTGTGAGTAGTTTACCTCAGACCTTCGGGTCCATAGTTATTAGCTAGATGGCTTCTTCTCTCTTTTTGGATCTCAATACAATGTTCTCCCCCTCTCTCGTGGAGATCTATTCGATGTAATCTTCTTTTGCGGTGTGTTTGTTGAGACCGATGAATTGTGGGTTTATGATCGAGTTTATCTATGAACAATATTTGAATCTTCTGAATTCTTTTATGTATGATTGGTTATATTTGCAAGTCTCTTCGAATTATTAGTTTGGTTTGGCCTACTAGATTGATCTTTCTTGCAATGGGAGAAGTGCTTAGCTTTGGGTTCAATCATGCGGTGTCCTTTCCTAGTGACAGTAGGGGCAGCAAGGCATGTATTGTATTGTTGCCATCGAGGATAACAAGATGGGGTTTATATCATATTGCATGAGTTTATCCCTCTACATCATGTCATCTTGCTTAAAGCGTTAATCTGTTCTTATGAACTTAATACTCTAGATGCATGCTGGATAGCAGTCGATGTGTGGAGTAATAGTAGTAGATGCAGGCAGGAGTCGGTCTACTTGTCTCGGACGTGATGCCTATATACATGATCATACCTACATATTCTCATAACTATGCTCAATTCTGTCAATTGCTCAACTGTAATTTGTTCACCCACCGTAAATACTTATGCTCTTGAGAGAAGCCACTAGTGAAACCTATGGCCCCCGGGTCTATTTTCCATCATATTAATCTTCCAACACTTAGCTATTTCCGTTGCCTTTTATTTTACTTTGCATCTTTATCATAAAAATACCAAAAATATTATCCTATCATATCTATCAGATCTCACTCTCGTAAGTGACCGTGAAGGGATTGACAACCCCTTTATTGCGTTGGTTGCGAGGATTTATTTGTTTGTGTAGGTGCGAGGGATTCGTGCGTGGCCTCCTACTGGATTGATACCTTGGTTCTCAAAAACTGAGGGAAATACTTACGCTACTTTGTTGCATCACCCTTTCCTCTTCAAGGGAAAACCAACGCAGTGCTCAAGAGGTAGCACTAATGATATGCAAAGCCACAAGCTTGGGGATGCTATGTTTAATGAGGATGATATTTTTAGCCTCCCAAGTTTTGATGAGCAAATTTATTATGATGAAAGCATGCCTCCTATTTATGATGATTATTGTGATGACACGTATGCTATAAAGAATAAAGATAACCATGAAACTTGTCATCATGATTTTAATTTTCAATTTGATTATGCTTCACATGATAGTTATTTTTTTGAGTTTGCTCCCACTACTATTCATGAGAAGAAATTTGCTTATGTGGAGAGTAATAAAATTTCTATGCTTGTAGATCATGAAAGGAATGCTTTATGTGATGGTTATATTGTTGAATTCATTCATGATGCTACTGAAAATTATTATGAGGGAGGAATATTTGCTCGTAGGAATTGCAATAATATCAAGTTTCCTCTCTATGTGCTTAAAGTTTTAAAGTTATGCTTGTTTTGCCTTCCTATGCTAGTTGATTATTGTTCCCATAAATTGTTTGCTCACAAAATCCCTATGCATAGGAAGTGGTTTAGACTTAAATGTGCTAGTCATATTCTTCATGATGCTCTCTTTATGTTTCAATCCTTATCTTTTATGTGAGCATCATTGAAATCATCATGCCTAGCTAGGGGCGTTAAACGTTAGCGCTTGTTGGGAGGCAACCCAATTTTATTTTTGTTCTTTACTTTTTGATCCTGTTTAGGAATAAATAATCTATATAGCCTCTGGTTAGATGTGGTTTTATGTTTTAATTAGTGTTTGTGCCAAGTAGAACCTTTGGGAAGACTTGGGTGAAGTCTTTATGATCTTGCTTTAAAAAAAAACAGAAACTTTAGTGCTCATGAGATTAGCTAAAACTTTTTACTGGAGAGTGATATTTAGTTTATTATTTTTACAGATGATTACTAGACACATTCCTCACGTCAAAAAATTTATTTCAGAATTTTTGAAGTTACAGAAGTATTCGAATGATACAGATTACTCCAGACTGTTCTGTTTTTGACAGATTCTGTTTTCTATGTGTTCTTGCTTATTTTGATGAATCTATGAGTAGTATCGGAGGGTATGAACCATAGAGAAGTTGGAATAAAGTACATATTACACCAATATGAATTTAGATTGAGTTCACAACAGTACCTAAGTGGTAATTTATTTTCTTATACTAACGGAGCTTACGAGTTTTCTGATAAGTTTTGTGTTGTGAAGTTTTCAAGTTTTGGGTAAAGATTCGATGGACTATGGAATAAGGAGTGGCAAGAGCCTAAGCTTGGGGATTACCAAGGCACCCCAAGGTAATATTCAAGGATAACCAAGAGCCTAAGCTTGGGGATGCCCCGGATAGCATCCCCTCTTTCGTCTTTGTTCATCGGTAACTTTACTTGGAGCTATATTTTTATTCACCACATGATATGTGTTTTGCTTGGAGCGTCATTTTATTTTATTTTGTTTTTCTTGCTGTTTGAATAAAGTACCAAGATCTGAAATTCTTAAATGTTAGAGAATCTTCACATAGTTGCATAATTATTCAACTACTCATTGATCTTCACTTATATCTTTTGGAGTAGTTTGTCATTTGCTCTAGTGCTTCACTTATATCCTCTTAGAGCACGGCAGTGGTTTTATTTTGAAGAAATTTATGAACTCTCATGCTTCACTTATATTATTTTGAGAGTCTTTAGAACAGCATGGTAATTTGCTTTGGTTATAAATTTAGTCCTAATATGATAGGCATCCAAGAGGGATATAATAAAAACTTTCATATAAAGTGCATTGAATACTATGAGAAGTTTGATTCCTTATGATTGTTTTGAGATATGAGGATGGTGATATTAGAGTCATGCTAGTGGAGTAGTTGTGAATTTGAGAGATACTTGTGTTAAAGTTTGTGATTCCCGTAGCATGCATGTATGGTGAACCGTTATGTGATGAAGTCGGAGCATGATTTATTTATTGATTGTCATCCTTATGAGTGGCGGTCGGGGACGAGCGATGGTCTTTTCCTACCAATCTATCCCCCTAGGAGCATGCGCGTAGTACTTTGTTGCGATAACTAATAGATTTTTGCAATAAGTATGTGAGTTCTTTATGACTAATGTTGAGTCCATGGATTATACGCACTCTCACCCTTCCACCATTGCTAACTTCTCTAATACCGCGCACCTTTCGCCGGTATCATACACCCACCATATACCTTCCTCAAAACAGCCACCATACCTACCTATTATGGCATTTCCATAGCCATTCCGAGATATATTGCCATGCAACTTTCCACCGTTCCGTTTATTATGACACGCTTCATCATTGTCATATTGCTTTGCATGATCATGTAGTTGACATCATATTTGTGGCAAAGCCACCTTCATCATTCTTTCATACATGTCACTCATGAGTCATTGCATATCCCGGTACACTGTTGGAGGCATTCACATAGAGTCATATCTTGTTCTAAGTATTGAGTTGTAATACTTGAGTTGTAAGTAAATAAAAGTGTGATGATCATCATTACTAGAGCATTGTCCCAAGTGAGGAAAGGATGATGGAGACTATGATTCCCCCACAAGTCGGGATGAGACCCCGGACTAAAAATAAATAAATAAAAAGAGGCCATAAAAAAGAGAAAAGGCCCAACAAAAAAATGAGAGAAAAGAGAGAAGGGACAATGCTACTATCCTTTTTCCACACTTGTGCTTCAAAGTAGCACCATGATCTTCATGATAGAGTCTCCTATGTTGTCATTTTCATATACTAGTGGGAATCTTTCATTATAGAACTTGGCTTGTATATTCCAATGATGGGCTTCCTCAAATTGCCCTAGGTCTTCGTGAGCAAGCAAGTTGGATGCACACCAACTTAGTTTCTTTTGTTGAGCTTTCATACACTTATAGCTCTAGTGCATCCGTTGCATGGCAATCCCTACTCACTCACATTGATATCTATTGATGGGCATCTCCATAGCCTGTTGATACGCCTAGTTGATGTGAGACTATCTTCTCCTTTTTGTCTTCTCCACAACCACCATTCTATTCCACCTATAGTGCTATGTCCATGGCTCACTCTCATGTATTGCGTGAAGATTGAAAAAGTTTGAGAACATCAAAAGTACGAAACAATTGCTTGGCTTGTCATCGGGGTTGTGCATGATTTAAATATTTTGTGTGATGAAGATAGAGCATAGCCAGACTATATGATTTTGGAGGGATAGCTTGCTTTGGCCATGTTATTTTGAGAAGACATGATTGCTTTGTTAGTATGCTGGAAGTATTACTATTTTCATGTCAATATTAAACTTTTGTCTTGAATCTTATGGATCTGAATATTCTTGCCACAATAAAGAAGATTACATTGATAAATATGTTAGGTAGCATTCCACATCAAAAATTCTGTTTTTATCATTTACCTACTCAAGGACGAGCAGGAATTAAGCTTGGGGATGCTTGATACATCTCCAACGTATCTATAATTTTTGATTGTTCCATGCTATTATATTATCTCCTTTGGATGTTTAATGGGCTTTACTAAGCACTTGCATATGATTTTTGGGACTAACCTATTAACCTAGAGCCCAGCCAGTTTCTGTTTTTTGCCTATTTTAGTGTTTCGCAGAAAAGGAATATCAAACGGAGTCCAAACGGAATGAAACCTTCGGGAGAGTTATTTTTGGAACGGAAGCAATCCAGGAGACTTGGAGTAGACGTCAGGGAAGCTTCGAGGTGGCCATGAGGCAGGGAGGCGCGACTGTCCCCCTGGGTGGGCCCCCACCCTCGTGGGCCCCTCGTGGCTCCCCTGACCGACTTCTTTCGCCTATATAAATCCATATACCCTAAAAACATCGGGGAACAGAATAGATCGGGAGTTCCGCCGCCGCAAGCCTCTGTAGCCACCGAAAACCAATCTAGACCCATTCCGGCACCCTTCCGAAGGGGGGAATCCCTCTCCGGTGGCCATCTTCATCATCCCGATGCTCTCCATGACGAGGAGGGAGTAGTTCACCCTCGGGGCTGAGGGTATGTACCAGTAGCTATGTGTTTGATCTCTCTCTCTCTCTCGTGTTCTTGAGGTGGTACGATCTTGATGTATCGCGAGCTTTGCTATTATAGTTGGATCTTATGATGTTTCTCCCCCTCTACTCTCTTGTAATGGATTGAGTTTTTCCTTTGAAGTTATCTTATCGGATTGAGTCTTTAAGGATTTGAGAACACTTTATGTATGTCTTGCATGTGCTTATCTGTGGTGACAATGGGATATCACATGATCCACTTGATGTATGTTTTGGTGATCAACTTGCGGGTTCCGTGACCTCGTGAACTTATGCATAGGGGTTGCCACACGTTTTCGTCTTGACTCTCCGGTAGAAACTTTGCGGCCCTCTTTGAAGTTCTTTCTGTTGGTTGAATAGATGAATCGGAGATTGTGTGATGCATATCGTATAATCATACCCGCGGATACTTGAGGTGACATTGGAGTATCTAGGTGACATTAGGGTTTTGGTTGATTTGTGTCATAAGGTGTTATTCTTGTACGAACTCTATGATAGATCGAACGCAAAGAATAGCTTCATGTTATTTTACTACGGACTCTTGAATAGATCGATCAGAAAGGATAACTTTGAGGTGGTTTCGTACCCTACCATAATCTCTTTGTTTGTTCTCCGCTATTAGTGACTTTGGAGTGACTCTTTGTTGCATGTTGAGGGATAGTTATATGATCCAATTATGTTATTATTGTTGAGAGAACTTGCACTGGTGAAAGTATGAACCCTAGGCCCTGTTTCAAAGCATTGCAATACCGTTTGTGCTCACTTTTATCATTAGTTAGCTTGCTGTTTTTATATTTTCAGATTACAAAAACCTATAACTACCCATATTGCTCTTGTATCACCATCTCTTCGCTGAACTAGTGCACCTATACAATTTACCATTGTATTGGGTGTGTTGGGGACACAAGAGACTCTTTGTTATTTGGTTGCAGGGTTGTTTGAGAGAGACCATCTTCATCCTACACCTCCCACGGATTGAAAAACCTTAGATCATCCACTTGAGGGAAATTTGCTACTGTCCTACAAACCTCTACACTTGGAGGCCCAACAACGTCTACAAGGAGAAGGTTGTGTAGTAGACATCAAATGTCAGGGTGAACGACACATGGTTACAATGCATGTGTTCGCTGTGACAGGAATCCGCTGTCATACGCAATACTTAGCAAGACCTGTTACATTGGACACCGCTGTTTCCTTGCCAAGGACAAGCCGCGTCCTACAAAATACTGAAGACATGTGTTCAATGCAAAGCATGAAAACCGTGATGCGCCAAAGAGGCTCACCGCCGATGAGTTGCAAGTGGAATTAGAGAAGGTCAGGCATATTACACCAGGAAAGCATCCTGTTAATGGTAGCGGGAAAAATGAAGTGTGGCAGGGCAAAAGAGAGATTATTGTTTACCCGCAGGTCCACTTTGTGGGACTTGGAGTATTGGAAAGATTTGGATCTGCGGCATAATCTTGATGTGATACACATCGAGAAAAATATATGTGACAGCATTATCAGCACACTTCTTAATATTGAAGTCAAGACGAAAGATACCTTAAAATCTAGGAATTATTTGACACACCTGGGTATCAGAAAGGATTTGCAGGTGGAAGATGAAGGTAAACCACGGGATATGACACCAGCTGTGTATGTCTTGGACAAGGTAAAAAGAAAAGAATTTTGCGAGGTCCTGTCACGTGTGACATTCCCACATGGATTTGCTTCCAACCCTGAAAGGAGAGTCAGTGCAGATGGAAACAAGGTACAAGGGTTGAAAACTCATGACTGCACGTCCTACTTCAAAGGGTTTTACCTGTTATCCATAGAGGATTGGGCCGCCCTGATTTATACAGAGCAGTTGCAGAGTTGGGACAATTCTTCGGGGAACTCTGCAGTAGAAATATCAGGATAGATGCTTTGGAGCATCTTTGAGACAAGATACCAACTATCCTATGCGACCTTGAGAAGATATATCCTCCAGCCTTCTTTGATGTGCGGTGCATTTGGCTGTTCATCTACCTGATGAGGCACTACTTAGAGGTCCAATACAATATGGCTGGATGTACCCTATTGAAAGGCGGCTAGGCACTTTCAAGGGCTATGTTAGGAATAGAGCTAGACCCGAGGGTTCCATTGCAGAGGCCTACATTGCTATAGAAGCATTGACATTTTGCTCAGAATACATTGAAACAGCTGATCAGCTTAGCAAAGAGGTGGGTGAAGACAATCCCGGGCTCAATGTTTTCGATTATTCTGTTCGAGTTATAGGGAAGAGTCGACAAGAGGACAAACCTAAAGATTTGGACAAAATGGTTTGGTATGTGTTGAATAACTGTCCTGAGATACTACCTTATATCAAGTAAGTTCTAAGTACAGCAGCTTATACATCGTAATCTACTAAACTTGCAGCACATTCTTATATATTTAGATATTTGACGCGATCACTATGTTGTGCAGCATCTACAAAAAGGAGTTACTGCCACAAAGTCCAAGAAACATTGACAAACTAGTTATGGCAGGATTTGCGAAATGGTTCAAGAGCCATGTAAGCTTTTGAATTGCACTGTCAGTTTTTTTTATATTGACTACATAAGATGATCAGCTTGTCTATTTTCTAACCATATGTTAAGAAGATGCGGGAGGATGGGCAGGCAGTGGATGATGCCCTTTATGCACTAGCAATGGGTCCTGATACTCGGGTAAGACATTATGAATCTTGCGTTGTTGGAGATGTGCGCTACAACACCCTTGCACGCGACAAAGGCAGGAAGACACAAAACAATGCCATCATGAGCACGGATACGTGCGGCAGAGAGACAACTGAAATATATGCTAACATAACAGACATTGTTCAGTTGCAGTATATCTCCAGTTTCGAGGATCATTGGTGTGTGGTTCTGTTGTGTTGTCGTTGGTATAACCTGTTTTCCAGGATCGCAAAACCAAGAGCTGATGATTATTTCAAATCCATCAAGTCAAGGCGGCATACCAGACCAACGAGCCTTATATTTTTTCAAATCAAGCAACACAGATATTTTTCTTGGTAGACACATTTGCACGTAGCGATGACTGGAGAGCATTGCAAAGGTTTGAGCAGAGGAATTCATTTAATGAAGTTGCACAACAAGATGATGCTTACACTGCTCCTGATGTACAAGATTCCATAGATGTTCCTAATATCTTTGAGAACCATCACGTCAATGACATTGGCGAAAAGATTGCCTATCGTGTTGTGGACATACAAGAGTTGATCAAGAAGAAGCCAACGTTCGAGGACACTGAGGATGAAGAAGAAGATGACACTGTGGGGAATTACGATTCAGACTGATACACATGGCAAAGAGGTCGACCCTGCTGCTGCGGATGATGATTAGATTGCTGTTGTCGTATTTGTTTGTCAGAAGACGTTTTTTATCTACTATGTGAAATTGTGTTTGCTATGACAACTGAAACCTGATGAACGTGTTGTTTAGTATTTTGTTGTGAGAACATCACTTGTTATGTATGTTGATTTGTGTTTGGTGATTGTATGAAGACTAAAACATGATGACATTGTTGTTTAGTTGTACTCATATTTGGCTGTGAAACTTGAATTTGATGACATAGTTTGTTGTTGGACTGCAATTTGCTCGACATCTTCGAATGGGAACAAAGCTGACCCGACATGGCCTCTGCTAATTTATTTATTTATTACCAAAAAGGCCTCTGCTATTTATTTATTTATGAGCAGAAGGGGATACCCCCCGATTTCCGTTAATAGAAATAATTAGATGTTCACAACACTACGCCCGGCCTGCTACACAGGTTTCCTTCATTACTAGTTTCAGCGAAGTGCTCATGTCATAGCCACTGAATATATCACGAGTGCTACATACACTGCAAATAAAGAGACAATCATCCTACATAGCACATTGATTTTGCCCATTATCTTCACAAGCTCTTTCATCTCATTGTTGTCAAGGTCGTTCAGCAACTAATGAGTATTTCTGGTGTGCCGGGAACGTGTGTGTGCCGGCGGGGGTGTGATGAGACCCATAGGCGATGGTACGGGTGGCAACTTGGCGCATATCTGGTTGTTGCCTGCTGAAGAGCAGGCGGACGAGCAGCCAGCGGACATGGTTGCTACAGCCAGAGCTTCTGATGCTAGGCAGAGTAAGTAGAGAAGAGGAGAAGCGAACGTTGGATATGTCAGTTTCATTACTTGCAGAGTAGCATAGCACCATATATAGTCATAGTCTAGGTTTGGATTCGAACCAGCTACAGGAGCACGTCTCTCTTTTTTCTAGAACTCAGCAACGTCTCTTTACTGGTACACTAGCTTGTTCTGTACGCCTTCTCAAGTCTTTGATTTTCTTTCTTTTTTTGCGAGGAAGGAAGGAGGACAAAATTGAGAGTTCCTGGGACTCGAACCCAAGACCTCTCGGTTGAAAACCAAGGGTGCTAGTCACTTATGTGGTGAACGTTCCCTGGGAGGAGGACGGCAGACGAACGCATTTTCCTCGCAGTTTTAGTTGCGACACAAGATCGAACGGTCACAGTTTCGGGAATGTTATCAGGCGAACGAGCCTAGTTTTTTCTTTTCTTCCTATATATAAAAAATTATGCTACTTGGTGTCGGCTTAGTCAACAAATGAATTGTGCCAACCTTGACCGTTGGATTCACACTCAACATCTGTCGTGTTTCTTCAGTCTCTTCTTCCTCCAGCCGCCAAAGCCAAACCAGCGCCGGCGGGACCGCCTGCTCCCGCCTCCCACGGCTGGCTGTGCTGCCGCGCACGCATCGTGGCCACATCGCACCCTAAAACTCTGCGCATCTTCCCCGGCTCCTGTTCGTTCCCCTCCGAGGCCTCACCATCGTCCTCCGCCTTGGTCCGCTTGCCGCGACGCCGCCCTCCGGTGTTGTCAACATGGTCAACAACCGAGAGGAATATTGAGATGATTGTACATGGTGAGGATGACAGTAGGGACCCAGCAGCGCACGCAGTAATTTTGTTTTTTGGGACAGAGAAGGGAATCAACTGGGTTGTGCGGGAGCTGTGGCCCATCTAGCCCAGGCTTTTACTTCATATGTTTAGCACATGACCAGCCCAGTTTGTTTTTTTTTCCTTTCTGAAAATGGCTAGCCTAGCTTTTTTTTGCAGAATAACCAACGTAGGCCTACTTGCATTTCTACGCCCTGTTGGGCCGGAAATCTTTCAAGACAAGGAGGGATGCATTTTCCCAGAAAATGGGCTATAAGTAATAATAAATGGGCTATAAGTAATAATAAACGGGCTGTAAAATGAAAAAATACAGCAAACATGCAATTAGTTCCAAAATACTTTTTTCTTTCGGATTTTGATATTTTAAATTTCATTGTTTTTGTGCGGGTAAAATTTCATTGGATTTAAATTAAGGTATGTTTAGTTTTTAAATTAATTTGAATCTGGCTAGAAATTTCGGGCTGTATGCTGTTTGGGATAGATTTGGAGGCTGACTTGTGGGTCTACTAGGTTGACTTGTACGAAAGGCTTTGTCAACTTAGTCCACAAACGATTTTAGTAGCAGTGACCGTTGGATGTTAATCCAACGGTCGTGCTGCTTCTTCAATATCTGATCTTCTTGCTCCAGCCGCTCAAACCAGCGCCGGTGGGACTGCCTGCTCCCGCCTCCCGTGGCTGGCTGTGCTGCCGCACAGGCCGCACCGCCCCACCCTACTCCATTGCTGGCCAGGCCATTCCTCTACTCACCCACACCTCCTGTTATTTTCCGGCGACGGCAGCCGGACCAGTAAACCCTCGTACTCCCCACCGCGTGGGCAACCACTGCCGAGTCTTCCCCATCTCCATGTCGTTCCCTTCCTAGGCCTCGCCGTCGTCCACCGCCCTGGTGCTCTCGGCGCGGCATGGTCAACGTGGTCAACGAACGACATCCGTCGGACCTGGAATGTATGTGGAGAGGCTGACAGCTGGGTCCACGGCCACACACAAGGAAATGCCTCCTTATTACGCACAAAATAATGATTCCTCCACCTGACATCTGGGACCCACCGGAAGGGCCTTTGTATTTTGAGAAAAAAAACGTTCCCCCCGCTGACAAGTCGGACCCACCACCTATATCTTCGCACGCAAGGAAGTGCCTCCTTATTACGCACAAAAAATGAATACTCCCCCTGCTAGCTGTGACCCAGCATAGTGGGAGGCTGACTTGTGGGCCTACTAAGTTGACGGGGATGGAGGGCTTTGTCAACTTAGTCAATATGAACGATTCTAGCTCCAGTGACCGTACGATGTCCATCCAATGGCCGTAGTGCTTCTTCAACCTATGGTCTTCTTGCTCCAGCTGCCCGAAGCAGCGTCGGTCGTGCCGCCTGCTCCTGCCTCTCGTGGCTGGTTGTGCTGCCGCGGAGGCCTCACTGCCCCCTACTACTCCCGCCGCTGGCCAGGCCATCCCTCCACTCACCCACACCCCCTGTTATTCTGCGGCGACGGCGACCTCACACCGAAGCTAAACTAGTGAATCCTCGTACTCCTCTCCGCGTAGGCATCCACTGCCGCGTCTTCCCCGGCTCCGCGTCGTCCCCTTCCTAGGCCTCGCCGTTGTCCACCAACTTGGTGCTCTCGGCGCGGTGTGGTCAATGTGGTCAAGGAATGACTTCCATCGGGATAGTACTGTACGTGGAGAGGCTGACAGCTGGGTCCACAGCCGCAGCAAGGAAGTGCCTCCTTATTACACGGAAGATAATGATTCCTCCACCTGACAGCAGGGACCCACCGGACAGGCCACCGTATTTCACAAAATAAACGTTTCCCCTGACTATTTGGACCCACCAGCTACATCTTCGCACGCAAGGAAGTGTGTCCATATTACGGCCAAAAAAAATTGATTCGCCCCCTGACTGCTGGGACCCACCAGCTACATCTTCGCACGCAAGGAAGTGCCTGATAGTCAGGACCCACCTGGTCGAAGCATATGTAGCATTGTCATTCTGGTCGCGAACGTGTACGTACATACTGGTCAATCGGTCTGTCTGTAGGCTGCAGCAATGAACCGTGGCCGTGTAAGGAAGGGCACATGTCGTAGTAGAGGCGCACACGTAGCATGTACATGTACATACAGCCAGGGTGCAATAAAGTAAATACGGCCATGTACGTACATACGGGCGGGGTCTCAAACACCTACTCGCGCATACGTACGGCCAGGGCTCATGTACATGGCTGGGTCGGAACGGATACACTGCGTCGCCCTTTTCATGGGGAGCCAAATGAATGCGTCGTGTTCATCGGGAGCCAACAGAATACGTCGTGTTCATCGGGAGCCAACAGAATACGTCGTGTTCATCGGGAGCCAACCGACTTGGACGGAACAGCCGATCAAAACGAGGCCTGGTGTACCGCAGAACGGAGGAAACGGCCTTGTGTTCAACCGGCCATGGTCGAAACGAGATCCTGTTCATTGGGAGGGGTCTGGCGTACCACAAAACGGAGGAAACAGACTTCTCTTGGACCTCCTACGGTTGAAACGGGGTCCTGTTGATCGGGAGGGGTGTGGCGTACCGCAAAACAGAGGAAACGGACTTGTGGTGGAGCGCTATGGTCGAAAAGGGGGTCCTGTTCATTGGGAGGGGTGTGGCGTACCGCAAAACGGGACTCCACAGGATACTGTTCATCTCCACCGTAGACCTCCTCCAGCCTCCACAGGCTACTGTTCATCCACCGTCGACCTCCTCCAGCCTCCACCTGCGGCTGTTCATCCACGGGCTCCTGTTCATCCAGCCTCCACCGCTCCTCCACCGGCTACTGTTCAACCAGCCCTCTCCACGGGGTCCTGTTCGACCACCCCTCCATGGGCTACTGTTCATCCATCCCTCCACCGGCTACTGTTCAACCAGCCCTCCACGGGGTCCTGTTCATCCACCCCCCAACCAGCTCGATCGATCGGGGTCTTGTTCATCCAGCAGCAATACCACGGGGTCCTGTTCATCCAACCCCCCACCGGGAACTGTTCATCCAAACCCCCCCAACAACGCTCACTGTTCATCAAGGGAAGGAGGCAGCAGCGTTCGATCGACTTTAGTTAGCAGCAGTAGCGAAGGAATCACTCAGGTTCAGTTAACAGCAAGGGATCGATCGCTCGCGTTCAGTAACGTAGCTAGTGCAATCGCTCGAGTTTAGTTAGAGCCCAACGCCTTGCTCGGGTTCAGTTAGAGCACAACGCCTTGCACTCACGCGTGCACGTGTATGAGAGAAACGCACAAACCTTCGTGCATCGCTCGGCCCCGACCACCCACCGTAACCGTGAACTCCTCGATATTTTCCTCGCCCTCGCTTCTACCATGGTTTTTTCTGTCATGGACGGCCCAAAGAATGTCATGTAGCTGCGTCTCCGGCCCGCCGAAGACGAAAAGCCCATTTTCTGTCATGATTTTTTGTCATAGAAGTAGGAGCCCACCACATCTATGATGATACCGGGTTTTGTCACAATTATCATCATAGAAGTGTCATAAGCATGACAGGAAAAATATTCGTTTGGCCCAAAATGTCACGGATGTGTCTTTTTTTTGTAGTGACAAAACTCAAGAGAAAACTCATGGCATCCATTAGTATAAGAAAATAAACCACCACTTTTCGCTACTGCAGTGAACTCATTACTTATTTATATTGGTGTAATATCTACTATATTCAAACTTCTCCATGGTTCATACCCCACGATACTACCCATAGATTCATCAAAATAAGCAAAGAACACATAGAAAACAGAATCTGTCAAAAACAGAACAGTGTGTAGCAATCTGAAAACTTCAAATACTTCTGTAACTCCAACAATTCTGAAAAATTAGGACAACCTAGGGAATTTGTATATCAATTTTGTGTATAAAATTCTAATCAAAATCACGCTTCTGTGATTTTTCAAAATTATTTTACTGGGCACAAAAGTTTATGTTTTTCAGCAAGATCAAATCAACTATCACTGTAAGCCATCCCAAAGGTCTTACTTGGCTCAAACATAAAAACACATCTAACCAGAGGCTAGATGACAAAATTATTGAAAAAAGGAACAAAAAAACTCAAGAACAAAAATAAAATTGGGTTGCCTCCCAACAAGCGATATTGTTTAACGCCCCAGCTAGGCATTAATAATTTTAATGATGCTCACATGAAAGACAAGAATTGAAGCACAAAGAGAGCATCATATAGCATGTGAAAAACACATCTAAGTCTACCATACTTCCTATGCATAGGCATCTTATAGGCAAAGAAATTGTCAAGGCAAGCAAAAACTAGCATATGCAAGGAACAAGAAAGAAACAATAGCAATCTCAACATAACAAGACGTAATTTAGTAACATGAAAATTTCTATAACCATATTTTCCTCTCTCATAATAATTACATGTAGGATCATAATCAAATTCAACAATATAACTATCATATAAAATATTATCAACATGATCCACATGCATGCAAAGTTGACACTCTTCCAAAATAGTGGGATTATCATCAAATAAAGTCCTGACCTCTCCAAACCCACTTTTATCAAAAATTTCATAAGACTTATCAATCTCCAAAGTAGTGGGATCATTATTTTCTAAAGTTTACACTCTTCCAAATCCACTTTCAATATTATAGCAAACATATTCATCATGAGGCTTAAATAAATTTTCAAGATCATAAGAAGCATTATCACCCCAATCATGATTATTGTAGTAAGTAGCGGACATAGCAAAACTAGCATCCCCAAGCTTGGGGTTTCGCATATTATTAGCACAATTGGCACTAATACAATTTATAATAACATCATTGCAATCATGTTTTTGATTCAAGGAACTATCAAGTATGGGTGCAATAGCAATAATCTTATGTTTAACATAAGGAACTATAGCAAAATCATCTCCATAAATATTGGCTTCATGGCCATAAGAATATCAAGCATCATGTTCATCAAGGGATATTTCAATCAAATCAACGGAATCATAATTATCTATAGATTCATGTATATCATTATTTTCTTCCAAAGCAACGATCATTCTCTCAATAAATTCTTTGACATAGACATTATGAGCATAGTTTTTATAGCAACATTTAAGTATATCAAAATTTTCAGATTTGTAGAGACTAATATATACTTTTCAATCAAAGGAGCAACTTCATAAGCACCCTTAAAAGCAACAAATTCTTCAATTTGTTCCATATCATAGTAACTGTAAACACCCTTTTCATGGGAAGATAAGATTTCATTATCATTAACCTCACATAGGTAGGGAAGGCGTTTTTTAGGGTTCTTAGAGTAACAAGTAAAATCACAAAGTTCACAAAGATTCCAAGCATAACATTGCAAACAATTTATTTGATTCCATAAGAGTCTCCCCTTTTCAGACAACGGTGACGCACAAAATGAGCATGCTCATCTAAAGATTTTCCCACAACTAAACTAGTTGGGGTTTCAGCACGAGCACATCTGGATCGAAGATGATCCAAGTAGAAAACTTTAAGTGGATCCATATCAATAGATTTTTAGCAAGCGAAGATGCAAGCAAATAGAAGGCACATGGCAACAAGAGCAAAGATAGCAAATGAACAAAAGGGCATACGGAAAGAAGGAAAATAAAAAGGCAAATCTTTTTGCATTTTTCTGAAAATGTTTTAGAAGTGGGGGAGAGGAAAACGAGAAGCAAATGGCATTTAGTGTAATGCAAGAGATGAGATTTTATGATGGTTACTTGGTAGGCTTGACGTAGATCTCCCCGGCAACTGCGCCAGAAATTCTTCCTGCTACTTCTTGAGCTTGCGTTGGTTTTTCCCTTGAAGAGGAAAGGGTGATGCAGCAAAGTAGAGATAAGTATTTCCCTCCGTTAAGAACCAAGGTATCAATCCAGTAGGAGAAACGCGCGAGTACCCAATATATGCACCTACACAAACAATCAAACACTTGCACCCAACGCGAAAAGGGGTTGTCAATCCCTTCATGACCACTTGCAAAGGTGAGATCTGATAGAGACAGATATAAAATATTACTAAAACATAAAAGTAAATAAATTGCAGCAAGGTATTTTTGTTATTTTTCGTATATAGATCTGAAAATATATGAAGGAAAATAGACCCGGGGGCCATAGGTTTCACAAGAGGCTTCTCTCTTAAAGGCAAATAATACGGTGGTTCAACAAATTACTGTCGAGCAATTGATAGAAAAGTGCAAAGTTATGATGATATCCAAGGTAAGGATTATGAATTTAAGCATCACGTCCGTGTCAAGTAGACCGACTCCTGCCCGCATCTACTACTATTACTCCACACATCGACCGCTATCCAGCATGCATCTAGAGTATTAAGTTCATAAAGAACGGAGTAACGCCTTAAGTAAGATGACATGATGTAGAGGGATAAACTCAAGAAATATGATGAAAACCCCATCTTTTTACCCTTGATGGCAACAATACAATACATGTCTCGCCACCCCTACTTTGTCACTGGGAGAAATCACGCAAGATTGAACCCAAAACTAAGCACCTCTCGCATTGCAAGAAAAACCAATCTAGTTGTCCAAACCAAACTAATAATTCGAAGAGAAATACAAAGATATTAAATCATGCATATAGGAATTCAGAGAAGATTCAAATAATATTCATAGATAAGTTGATCATAAATTCACAATTCATCGATCTCGACAAACAAAATGCAAAAGAAGATTACATCGGATTGATCTCCAAGAACATCGAGGAGAACATGGAATTGAGAATCAAAGAGAGAGAAGAATCCATCTAGCTACTAGCTATGGACCCGTAGGTCTATGGTAAACTACTCATGTTTCATCGGAGCGGCAATAGGGTTGATGTAGATGCCCTCCGTGATCGAATCCCCCTCCGACAGGATGCCGGAAAAGGCTCCAAGATGGTATCTCACGGGAACAGAAGGTTACGGCGGCGTAAAAGTATTTTGGTGGACGCTTCTAGTGGTTTGGGAATATTTGGGAATTTATAGGCTGAAGAATAGGGTTAGAGGAGCTCTGAGGGACTCACAAGGCAGGGGCGCCCCCTGGGGCGCGCCCTGTACCCTTGCCATCGCCTCGGGACTCTTCTGACTTGGTTTCCAAGTCCTACGTGTGTCTTCTGGTCCAAGAAAAATCATCATAAAGTTTTATTCCGTTTGGACTCCGTTTGATATTCGTTTTCTGCGGAACTCAAAAATAAGGAAAAAACAGAAACTGGCGCTGAGCTCTGTGTTAATAAGTTAGTCCCAAAAATAATACAAAATAGCATATTAATGCATATAAAACATCCAAAACAGATAATATAATAGCATGGAACAATAAAAAATTATAGATACGTTGGAGACGTATCATAGAGATAAATCGAAATTGGTTGTACTAAATACATGAGAAACAAATACAATTGCTATATTTCCAAGTTGTTAAGCATGCTTGGTTTGGTTAACTGTCTAATCTTCTATTGGGAGTATGTTATATTGTGCAATGTGGTGCTTAGTTAATGTTTGGTTCATTTGTTGTCGTGTTTAGTTAACTGCTTGGTTCAATTCTGCAATGCGATGTTCAATTGTCGTGGGTAGAATTTTGTATTGTTGTGCATGTGAGGAATAAATCAAATTTGGCTGCACTTAATACATGAGAAACGTATATGATTGCTATATTTTCTAGTTCTTAATCATGCTTGCTTTGGATATATGTGTTTTCCATGTGGCTTGAATTAATCTGATGAATCTGCAATGTGCTTATTTTTCATCAACATATTTTACTGATAGCATGCGAACCCACTTAACCTGATCACTAACTACCTTATATATGTTGCAGGGAAACAATGAGAAGCACTTAGGTTTACAATCGAGGTTTGCACATGCATGGTCCTTTGTCTAATAGCACATTATTGTGCAATTGCAGGAACCATTTGAATATTTAGGTTTTTAACAATTTGGTCTTGCACATGTAGGTCCTACTGTTAGATGTTTTGACCCACTGTTCGATCATTTTTGCATATGGGGAAATGAGTTGTCCATGAATATCAGTCAAGTCAAGAAACTCAGAAGGATTGTTAGGATAAAGAAATTAACGACAAATAACAACAAGATCTTTGTCTGCACAATCAAGAAGACATCAGTTCACTACAGGATGGTACTAACTATTATACCTTGCATTTTTTATTCATTTGCCCCATTTCCAATATAGAGAATATATTTATGCACATCCTTGTTTTCAGGCATTTCCAAAACAGTTCACTCATGATTACCTCTCAAACCACCTCTATGGTTAGGAGGCGAGGAAGGTATTCATACAATACCCACAGTTCAATATTGAAGTGTTCCTGAAGAGAACGAAGGATGGACGGTCAATCATCCACAGGCACTGGCCTAAAGTTGCAAAGACCTTCCACATCAATGAAGGCTCAGTATTCGCCTTCCGCTTCAGCAGTTTTCCAGATGAGATTGATCTATCTATGTACCGTCTATGATGCTAATTTTGAAAGGTTATAGATGTTGCATGTGAAACTTGGTGCTGGTGCAGTTATGTAATGGGGTAGCTGAGTGCTGAAGCTATAAGATGTTGTAGTCTGATGTATTTCAATTATGAAATGCTGCTTCCTTGATATGAAAATGAAATATATTGTGTGCTTAATATGAAATGTCAATTAAATTAATAAATGGATTATTAATAATAGGACAATTATCCTGCTAATGGCCAATTGGCCTGCTAATTGGGTTTTTCTATTGCAAACGGTTATTGAGAAAACACCGTGGGCGATGACCTCTGGCAACGCACATAGTTTCTAGGAATAAACCGTGTTGGATCAATGAACAACCACACACGAGATCCTCTTGAAAACTTTTTGCGTTAGGCCACCTTGTCCAAACATTTACCACATAAATAGTGTGTGCAATGGACAGCCTTTGCCACACAGTTTTTTCTACGCACCGTGTGTGATGCATTCAATAGAAACGATAATTTTTTTAATATCGTCTGCAATGGCAACGCTATCACAAACGATTTAATGGGGAAATTTGTGTGTGATGTACCTGCGAATGGAAACATTTTCCTTGGAGTGACTGTGTGTGATGTATATACCAACGGAAACGTACTTCTTGGATTAACTGTGTGCGATGTACATACTAATCGAAACGTATTCCTTGGAATGACTGTGTGGAATGTACATATGAACGAAAACGTTTAGCCGGGACTGACTGTGTGGGATGTACTTACGGCCAGAAACGATTTGGCCTGTATAATTGTATTTTTTAGCACAACTGTATGTATAACCTATTTGATCGCTCGCCTGTCGCACACCACTTCACTTTGCTGAGCGTGTGTGACCGGAGGGCCTATCCCCGATGGTTTCTGGGTTGTGTGGGAAGGACCCCCCCATCGCAGTCACTCACTTGGCGACGGTTCACAACACCGTCGCGGAAAGGGTTAAAACCCGTTTGTATAGCACCTCGTTGTACCAGTGTTTGTTCTTGGGTCGACAGATCATATCCCATGCTGCCAAAGGTGGATTTTTCTTTACTAGTTCTCTCCCTCTCCAAAAAAGGTGCCTTCTATATTTATCAATTTGCTCAATAATACCTTTATATAGGAGCATACAGCTCATGAGAAAAGTTGGCAGTGGGGAAAAGATAGCATTGACCATAAGTAGTCTCCCATCGTAGCTTAAATATTGAGAACATGTGGATAGCTTCTTCTGAATCCCCTCAATGAGATACATGAAGTGTTCCATTTTTGGTTTAGTAATGCTAAGAGGAGTTCCCATTTAGGTAAAAGGGAACTTTCCAATTGCGAGTTTCGTCCTAAACCCTAGCAAGGCAATTTGGACGGTCAGCGACCTTCCATTCAATGACCACGGGTATTTCAGCGACCACCAGAAGCTCAAGATGCTCGGGTGGTCGGAGGCTCGGAGCACATGTCATGGGAAGAGGGGATCAAGAAGACAGCAGACTGGTATGTCAAGCACGGCAACGAGTGGTTGGGCGTGTCGGTCGCGCTGCTGCCGCACCTTAGGAAAACTTCAACTCACCTCCATGACAAACTTTGATTCCAGTTAGTGGACTTATACTCCATTCGATTAACTAGGTATGTTCTTAAAACTTGCTACATTATTGCATTGTTACCAAGTTTATTGCCATCTAAATAGCACTCACTTATGTATAAGGCGGTGACGGCGCTCCTGGCGTCGTGTCCTTCTTGAAGGCATCGTCGTGAGAGCTATGCGGCGGTGGGCACCGCTTGAGTGCGTTGGCAGTTGCAGATGGCGTGCCCCTCTTCCTCCAGGTGGTAGCTGTTACGGGGAAACCCTAGGTCTGGGCAAGGTTTTAGATCCTGAGTGGACCCTTTTTCTCGAGGGGCGCCAGAATTTGTGGTTACCACGGTAACCACGAGATACCAAAAAAATGGGATGAAATTTAAAGTCAAATTTTGATTTCAATTTTTTTGAAGTTGATATAGATATGTATTTAACTCTTATGTATCACAAACCTTGCCCTGGAGTAGTGGCTGTTCAACCTGAGTTGCCACTTACTCAACTATCGCGAGTCCGACCTCTCGACGCTACAACATTTAGGTAGCATTTTTCAACTTTTGCATCCTCAAAAAGAAATTAAAAAGCATGAGGCAAGAGTCAAACCCGCGACTCGCTATTGAGGAAAGGATGCCTCTGCCACTAGGCCACGACCAGTTCTGTTGTTGCAGAAGAGATAGACTCTATTTAACTATAGTGTGAGCGTCTGAATTGAAAATTTTCAAAATATTCGAGAGTTTTTTGCTCGGTATGAGTGTTTCTCGAGGGGGAGCGGTAAACGTGGTAACTGTGTGAAATCCTAAAATTTCATTTGGTACCCAAAACGTTGGGTCTGGGTTTCCCGGATTAGATGATGACGGAGGGGTATCATTCTCCCTTCTGGGGGCATCGTCTTGGAGCAGTGATTCACTGGAGAGGCCAACAGGTGGAGCAGTGTTACATCAACTACATTCAAGACGGTGGGTCTCGGCAGCGTGCAACAGTGGAGTCTCAGAGTTGGACGCTGTTTGATCGACGCGCAGGCTGGTGGCGCTTTTCTGGTGTCGTGCTGACATTGACGGCAGATGGGACTGGCAAGATGTATGCAGTGATTCCTCCTGAAGACGGGATGGCGGAAGATGGTTGTGGTAGATCCTTCAGCATGCGCAGGCGGTGCATGTTATAGGACGCCTAGACCGGATGGTATTAAGACCTCTGGATTAGATTGTGTCTATTATGCGGACAAGGCACATCTGTACTGGTGTAGGTGTAGGGACTTTGTTCGCCTAGAAGGGGGCTTCGGGGTTGATGCCTCGTCGGTAGACCTCGTGAGATTTTTCTGGTGGGCAGCGCTTGCCTCGCACCGTAGTTTTATCTGCCGTGATTACCAGGAGAACTGGTTAAAACCTACTAGTAAATGTCACTATACTAGATGGTTCTCCCCTCCCCCCTCCCTCCTGGCGGCGACGGAGTTGGGCTCGCTCCCCCCTTCCCGTCTCCGGCGTCCCCGTGCCGCCCCCGTGCGGCCTCGCCCTCGGCCCCTCCCCCCTCCCCGCCGGCCTCTCCTCGCTCAGTCCTGCGGGCTCCTATCCCCGCTAACAGGTTCTGGGCTCTTGGCTCTGAGGCCTCGGACTCCGATTCTGAATCGCCCCCTTCCTCTCCTCGTCCGGCGCCTCCTCGCGGTGGGCTCGCTGCCCCAGCTCCGGTGCGGCGCCGTAAGTCCGCGCCTGGTGGGCGTGGGCGTCCGGCCCCCGTTTCGATGGTCGTGGACGGCTGGTCGCATGTGTCGTGCGGGCGTCGTCGGGCTCCTCCGTCGTCCCCTGACCGTGGTATCCTTAGGCCGGGGCAGTGCGCTGAGCCGGCGTCGGAGCTTGGATCTCCTCCCTCTTCTCCGGTGTCCCCCTCCGTCTGTGCTCCGTGCGAGGGATCTGTGGTGGTCTCGCCGCCGCCGGCTGCCCCGCCTGTAACCCTAGATCCGGCGGCGCACCCTATGGTGGGTCCTGCGCCTGGGCTCCGGACTTCGGCATCGCTTGATGGGCATGTTGGGCTTGGGGCCCGCCTCGCCCTTGCTAGTGTTTCGGAGTTCTCTCCCCTCCCCGGTGTGGTTCTTGGGCCTCGGGTGGCCCAGGCCCACTCCCTCGCTCCCGCCCGGCCCAACCCATCGACCCCGGCCTGGCGCAGTCTGAGTATTTATGGGTTCGGAAGGGTTCTCTCCCCCCATTTCTAGGGTTTCCAGTGTCTCTCTCCGACCTTCTTCGCCTCCGCTCCCCCATTCGCGTCTTCTCCAGATCTACCCCTCCCCCTCCCCTTTCTCTCTCGTTCGCATCCGTGGTTTCGATGGATCGCTCGCGCGGGTCCTCAAGCGAGGCCTTGTCCGGCCAAAAGTGGCGGCGGGATGGCTCGGCTGAGGGTGAGGTCAATATGGAGTATGAGGCTTCCCTCCGCTCTAAGCTTA